>NC_141148.1:145277206-145581372 GCF_053477565.2 Lygodium microphyllum | reverse complement strand
CCAAAAGCTGAGAAGTGCATCTTTATTGGTTACTCTCTGCAGCAAAAAGGGTATAGATGCTATAACCCTTCTACTCATAAGTTTACAGTGAGCAGAGATGTTTTTGATGAGATGAGTAGCTGGTATAAACTAGTAAATGTGATTGATAATGTAGATGCACAAAATGGTAATGCTGCACAGAATTCACAGCAGCAGTCACAAGATATTAGTGGACCTGGAGCGTCCTCTAACAGTGGTTCACATTCTTCGCCATGGACAGGCATATTGAGATCAGGAGAATCTTCTCAAAGCAATGCAAATAGTGGTACGAAGGTATCACGAATAGGAAAAGAGAAGGTAGATCCGCCCGTGTTTAATGTGAATGCAGGTCACTCTTATGTGGATGGTGAATCCAGTGGCTCAGAACACAGCATTGATGATGAGTTGGGTATTCCTTCTGTTATTATACCTGGAGTAAGGAAGACCAGGGATGTTTTGAGAGCATCTGAAAGTGAGCCTACTTTGCGCAGGTCTACCAGAGCTAGGTATCCTGTGGATAGGCTAAAATATGATGGATTTACAGCCATTCACTATGCCTATATGGTCGAAGTGATACAGGAACCAGAACCCACTTCTTTTGAGCAAGCCATGGGAAAAGAAAAATGGGAGAAAGCCATGGATGAAGAAATGGATGCCTTGGAAGCAAATGCTACATGGGAATTGGTACCTTTGACTAAAGATAAGAATGCAATTGGTTGTAAGTGGGTTTATAAGGTGAAACACAATGTAGATGGTTCTGTGGATAGATACAAGGCAAGATTAGTAGTCAAGGGGTATGCACAAACATATGGCATTGATTATGAAGAAACATTCAGTCCGGTTGCAAGGATGGCAACCGTAAGAGTAGTCATTGCTATGGCTATATCAAAGGGATGGTCTTTACATCAGATGGATGTAAAGAATGACTTCTTGCATGGTGATTTGCAAGAAGAGGTCTATATGGATCAGCCACCAGGTTATGTGCATACTGTTCATCCTGAGTTTGTTTGCAGGTTGAAGAAAGCCTTTTATGGCTTGAAATAAGCACCTAGAGCATGGTCTGACAAGATAGGACAGTATCTTGTCACTATTGGCTTTTAGATTTCCAAGGCAGATTTCTCACTTTATGTGAGAAAAACAGAGAAAGGTATTATGCTGCTTGTCATTTATGTTGATGATTTGATTATCATAGGTGATAGTGATGAAGATATCCTTCATGTGAAAATGCTATTGAAGCAGAAGTTTGAGATGAAGGATTTGGGAGAGCTGCGTTATTTCTTGGGCATTGAGGTGATAAGATCACCAAGTGGGATATGGCTCTTGCAGAGGCAGTATGGTTGGACATGCTGTCCAAATATGGGATGACAGGTTGTAAGCCTATTTCAATTCCTTTGGAGTAGAATGTGAAGCTGAGCGGCGCAGATGCAGGTGAGCTTCTGGAAGACCCTACTATGTACAGGCGAATAGTAGGAAGTTTGATTTATATGACTATTACCAGGCCAGATTTGAGCTATGCTGTTGGATTGGTAAGTCAGTTTATGCAGGCTCCAAGGAAACCGCATTTGGATGCGGCTAGACGCATACTCAGGTATGTGGAGTCCACATTGCAGTATGGACTATTTTATGAGACTGGGGTTCAGATACAGTTGCATGGATACACTGATGCTGATTGGGCTGGTAGTATTTCTAATAGACAATCTACTAGTGGATATGTGTTCTCTTTTGGGAGTGCTGCAATCACTTGGAGCAGCAAGAAACAGCCTACAGTTGCCTTGTCAAGCACAAAGGCTAAGTACAGGGGTGCAGCAATGGCTGTATGTGAGGTAGCTTGGTTGCATAAGCTACTTTATGATATGCATCAGCCTACAGATGGGCCAGTTGTCATTTATTGTGGCAACATGAGTAGTATGCACTTGGCAAATAACCCAGTCTATCATGCTAGAACAAAGCACATTGAGGTGCATTATCACTATGTGCGGGAGACAGTTTTACTAGGTCTTATTGATCTAGTTTATGTCAGCACAAAGGATCAGGTAGCTGACATATTCACGAAGGCATTGGGCTCAGAGAAGCTGCGCAAGTTCAGAGACCTGCTTGGTGTGCAAGAATTGGGATTGAGCTTGAGGGGGAGTGTTGAGATATCGAGCTCCACTCGTGATATGCTAGGGTGACCGTTGTGCATTTATGCCACTGACTTGTGAGTTGCAGATGCGGTTGGTACACCGCTCATGAATAACAGCTAGATGACAGCTATCCTTATCTACTCTAGTTCGTGGTTCAGTTAGTATGCTACCTTAGTTAGTTGAGTTTGGTTTGAGACCCATATATAGGGTTCTTCTATTTCTTTGTATGAGAGTTCTTTTGGCTTACACAATTAAGAAGAAAAAAACTGTTTTCAGCCTCCACCTTTGTGTGTATTCCCCCATTGTGCAAGCAAGAAAGCTACAAGTGAGACTCCTTCCTTCTCTCCCACAATCTTGACACTAATGTGGAATGCATGTTGAACTTTAGGATTATTAGGCTTTCAAGGTGGCCAAGCTATCAAGTATTATTAGGAAGGACATGGATCTTGCAATCCTACTATCAATTTGATATACCCACTGGTTGTCTGATTTTTGGCAAAGGTACTACATGCATAATACTAGATGTATATCCTGAATCTCTTTAAAGCAAGAGAGTACCTTTATCTTTGATAGTATTAGATGCATTAAAGGATCCTTTTGGTAGTGAGACTTCATCAAGCGATGAATCAAGAGAGGGGTCCACTAGAGAAGATGTCTACCAGGTCACTCTAAATGAGCCAATAGAAGCTCAGGACAAAATTAGAAATGAAAATGTGATTGAGCTAGATCTCGGTACATTGAATGATCCATTGTTGATTAAATTAGGATCTATGCTTAGTCTAAAAGGAAGAAAGGATTACATGTCCTTGATCCAAGAATTTCATGATATTTTTTCTTGGAACTATGATGAGATGAGGGGTATTCTTCCTAGTTTGGCTATGTATACTATTCCCTTGAAGGAAGATAGTCATCTTGTTTGGCAAAAAGTGAGGCATATGCCTTTTGAGCTAAGGGACAAACTATTTGAGGAGCCACACAAATTACATAAGGTTGGCCTAATATTTCCTGTACAGTACATGGAGTGCTGTTTGTCAATAGTTAATAGGAAAAAGAAACATAATCAAATCTAGCTTTGCATAGATTTCAGGTAGCTCAGTAAATAGACGGTCAAAGATTACTATTTACTACCATTTATTGATTGGATTCTAGATTGGTTATCAAGTAGAGATATCTATTTATTTATGGACTACTTTGCCAATTATTACCAAATGGCTATCACATGAAGATAAGTTAAAAACAACATTTATCACTATATTTGGGACCTGTGCATATTATGTTATGGCTTTTGGATTATGCAATCTGCTAGGGTCTTGGCAAAATACAATTGATGAGACTACCACGTACTCTAAGAGAAGTGCATAGCTTTCAATAATCATTAGTTGGATATTATCGACAATTTATTAATGCTCCAGGGCTAAGAGAACATTGCCATTGACAATCTATTGTCCTTTAATTGCCTCTTTGTTTGGAGTGATCCGTGTTAAGTATCCTTCAAGGATATGAAGTAAGAATTGGCAAAAGCACCAATCTTGAAAGAAACTAAAAGGGGTGAGATATTTTATATATTTCTAGTGGCTATGATGTATAGTATCAACTATTGTTTCAGCCTAGATTTGGGAGGAGAAGTGGTGACCATCTAGTTGCATTTTTCAATCACAAATTGGGGATGTCTGAGATTAATTATACCTACAAGGAGAAATTTTGTATTGGGATGGTCTTTGCAATGAAAAAATTTAAGAAGTAAACCATGTATAAAAAGATAGCATTTAATATGAAGGCAGAAGGACTCATACTATTGTTGAATAAGTTGCAATCGCATGATTGCTTGATCGCTTGGTGAAGTGATTGATCAATTTGCAGAAGTTTGATTACAAAATTAGTAGTAAGCCGTCGAAGTTACAGGGCATCATATAATGCCTTGTGGATTTTGGGGAGTTGAAAGAAGTCTAGGTTGAAGGAAATGACCTAGAGGGTCTATTTAAAATTGATATGATCTCCATTCTATCTTGGTATAATATTATATTAGGAAATTCTAATATAGTTTGGAAATTCCCAATATAGTTCATATTTAGCCACATGATCAAATCTTGTCCCCTTACTTGAATTTGGAGTCTAGTCTATTTACTATATAGATTGTCCTTCCAAGTACCAATTTGAAGCATGGGTTAAGATTTAGCCATATGGCCAAATCTTTACCCCTTATTTGAAAGTGTGACTTGGGAGATTCCCAAATTCTCTAATATGGTGTTATATGCTGCTATACTATGCACTATCTATCCATAGGAGAGACTACAACTACTTTGCTGAAGGCTAAAAAGAGGAAATTTTGGTAGCAAGCCTTGAAATTTGCCTTGATTCCAAGAGATAGCACCTCCAACATAGGTAAAGACATACCCAAAGATGGACTCCCTATTGTTTACATGTCTTGTGTAATCTAAGTTGGTGTAACTCATGACTCTTGTATCATAATTGCTATAGTAAATATACATATCTGTTATGCCTTCAAGCTATTTTATGATACTCTTCATAGCATCCAAATGTCATTTGTCAGGTGTAGCCATTTAACATGCCACAACTTTCACTTCAAATTCTATATTACGATGAGTGGTTATGCTAGCATACAGAGTTTTTCACACTGTGTCCGCGTAGTGGTACGACAATGGTGACCTTGTGGTGGCATGAGATAAGAGAAATGAAAGAGAGATAGGAGGGGAGGAAGGAAGAAACATGGAAAGAAACATGCATCGGATGAGCCTTTGCAACCACAATAAGACATGTCACTCTGTTCTAAGCATTGCACTATAAGGCTCCCCAGCCTTTCTTCTCGCACCTATGCCAGCTGGGTTAGGATACATTGATGTACAATTAAGTGTATATGATAGTGTAGTCCCACTCTAAGCCTTTCCATCTTGATAGCTTCCAAACTAGATGTATGTGAGTTCTCTTCATTCCTCATTGTGTTATGCGAGCATTGGGGGTGAACTAACATGTTCTCCTCGGGTGACTTGTGACTTGAGTACTTTAATCTTTGTCAATAACAACTCCATGATCTTCATAAAAAATGCTATCTTCGTGGGGGCTACTTGCATAGTTCCTACCATTCTAATGCCTAAGGTGATAAGCCGTGGCACCTTCTGCAATCATATTTGGCATCGCATATGCCATCAATTGTTTACATTGATCAACTACTACATGGGCGAAGTGTCTCGTTGAACCCTACTCTTACAAATATGTGTGTATGTCATGCCTTAAGTGTGGGGACACAAGGGTTGGTTTTTTATCAGTGTCATTGCCCCTACTGGTCACCTCAATATGTTCGTTAAGGTCCTAAGTGTGGAGACACATCCCTACACATGTGTTTTGCATACAATCATGAAAATAATACTAACATATCTTAAATCAATAAACTTTCCTTTAGATATCCTATTGGGGTCCCTTTTTTGCCCATCCATCATGTCACACCCCCTCCCCAAGGGTTTCTTCTTTTCCATTTTATAATTTCCTTATTTTGCGGATTTTCTATATCAATGCCCCCTAACTTCATTGAAACTTGAATCTAATGTCACAGTCCTATTTGTCCCTTCAAATGGGACACTTTTCCTTTTTACAACCTTTTTTTTTGAATTATGGTTCATTTGCTATTAATCTTTTATGGATTTTATGGGAATTAGATGTGTTTCCATGAAAACATGCCTTTTTAGCCTTGCAACAGAGATTTGACCTTATAGCCCTAATTTCTCAATTTGATCGCACAGTTTTTTTCTTTTTGCATCTTGTCATTCTAATGCACAGATTGGTTGTTTTTAATTTTTTGTGTTTACGAGTCTTTTTATTTTTTGTGAACGTGGTTTGTTCTAGTAAGAATTATGTTTAGACTTCTTGATAGTCCTATGTGACTTGTCAAACTAGCCCTTTTTTCCTTTTTTAACACTCCACTTTCATGCATAGATTTTTCGGTATTAATTTTTGATTGCGGCTATATACACGTTGTTTTGCCTTGTTTCCATGCAAACACACCTTTTTGGCACCAAATGCATTGTTTGAGTTGTCAATTGTGTTCTTGTCATCTTGTTCACTTTTCTTTTTTTCCAGCGCTTTAATCCAACGTATGGATTTTGTAGACTTTATTTTTCCATGCTTTCGCATATCAACCCCTTGGATGCCCACATGAATGCCAATATTCCATCCCCTATTGTGCACCATTATATCCGACTTTGGCTCTATCAACAAATTTTTTCAACCCCTACCATGGGACATCCTCGTGTGGGACACACTCGTGTGCAAGGGGACGAGCTTCACTTTTTTTTTCAAAAAAAAAAACACCACACAAAATCAAGTTAAGTAATTATTTTTATTTTTAACTTTATTTAAAAAAACAATTCCTTTCCCCTAACCATCCTACCCCCTCTCCCCTCTCTCTCTCTCTCTCTCTCTCTCTCTCTCTTTCTTTATTTTCTTCATTTCTTTCTCTAGCCTCTCTCTCTCTCTCTCCACACACACACACACACCCTTCTTCCCTCCGTCTCCCTCTCTCTCTCTTCCTCCCCCTCCCTATCATACACCGACTCCCTCTTGGTCTTCTCTGCCCTTTGTCCTCCCCCTCTTTCTCTTCTTATTTTCCCTCCCTTCTCCCATTTGTGTATATAGAGGGAAACAAGAATGTACCTATTTGCCAATTGTCATAACATCCCTCAAACTTCACATCTTGGTTTGTTAAAGAAGTGGTTGGTCATGCTCTACCCCCCCCCCCCCATCTCATACTCTATTGATAAATACAAGAGGGCAACCTAATTCTTGAAATCCATAGATGTGATCCTCACTATCAATTTTATGTGAATTTTGTATGCCTTATGAACAATTTATGTTGTATTCATGCATTCCATCCAAATTGTGCAATGTGTATTGAGAAGCCAATCCTTATGTGCAACATTCCATTCCACAGAACTCACATCTCATTGTAATTGAAAGAAAAGAACTTGTCACTCACCCTACCCTCTATCTCATGCTCTATTGATAGATACAAAGGGTAGCTTATACTCACATCCCCATCTTGTTAGTATGCAAGCTCACATCACTCAAGCATATCGATGAAGATCAACTTTGGCTTGTTGATGATGTTGCACAATGTCTACTTATGAAGAGGCATACCTAGGGAGATAGCTAATAGATTAGACCACTATTCGTGTAGTACTTGCAGTGGCCACTCATAAGACATGGCTAGTTTACCAAATGGATATTATTAAACCACTATTCTTGAATTGAGACCTCAAGAAGGAGATGTATATGATTCAATCACTAGGATATTATTAAACCACTGTTCTTGAATTGAGACCTCAAAAAGGCATTGTATGGGCTGAAACAAGACCCTAGAGCATGGTACTAGTGAATAGATAAATTCCTTTTCGGCTTGAATGTCAAAATATGTGCCTCAAATGCTAACTTGTATGTTTACAAGGATGGTGCAAAGTTGGTAGTGATTGTCCTATTTGTGGATGACCTTGTTATTATACGTGACTATGAAGATATGTTCCATTAGACTCGAAAGGATTTGAGCTTTGAGTTTGAAATGATAGACTTGGGCTCATTGTACTATTGTTTTGGGATTGATGTGTGGGAAAATCTTCATCTCTAAAAAAAGAAGTATACATGGGAGATCTTAAAAGCATTTGGTATGACTAAGTCTAAGGAGATAGCTACACCTATGGAGGTCAATGTGAAGTTCTCCATTAAAGATACATCAACATTAGAAGACATTAGGAGGTATAGAAGGTTGGTTGGTAGCCTCATCTACTTGTGTGACACCAAGCTAGATATTAGTTTTGTTGTTTGTGTTTTGGGTAGGTTCTCAAAAAAATCACAAGAAAGTAATTGGAAAGCTAGGATATAGGTGCTCAAATACTTGAAGGAAACTCTTGACTAGAGTATCACATATAGTTCCAAAAGTGCTCTTATGGGGAATTGTGATTCAGATTAGGCATGTGACTGAGATTCTAAGAAATTAGTTTTCGGATATTGTTTCTCTTTAGGTTCAGGAATCTTCTCTTGGATTAGTAAGAAGTAACCAATTGTGACATTCTCTTCTACGGAAGTAAAGTACAAGTGTCGAGACCTAAAATACACTCGACACAGGCTCTAGGGCTCTAGCCAAAGGCCTCCTATGATCACAAACAATCCTCATGGCCTCGCGACCAAGAGCATTTGGAGGTTATACACTACTCTAAATAAATCAAACATTTGTATCGATTTGCAGTCCAACAGTTTTTCCCCTTCCTAACTCTAACAAAGGGGGTACCCAAACATACAAGTGATCAACACCTCAATTCACATACACAAAGAGCTCTCCCAGCAAAGTAATATGGCTACTATGGCTATCCTACACCTATAGGGTTGGCTGTAGGATGTGCCATCTCTAACATAAAACACAAGCATAACTATGTCCTATCATAATATAAACATAACGATCCAGGAGATTGTATATATTTCTCACTTAATCCGTTTCCCAATAAATTGTATTACCCAATAGCAAAGGGAATCTTACACTCTCAACGTTGGTCGTCAACAAGACATACAATTGTAATGTATCAAAGAATTTATCTTCTGATACCATATTTAGGTTGCATATGAAAAGTGTATAGCACTTTATGCTCAAATTACAACTTAACAAAAACTAAGCAAACATGAAGTGCATAAACAATCTTTTCATGATTTCTTTCTACTGGTGTCGTGCTATGTTACTAGGGAACAGAAGCACTAAGCTAATCTGTGCTACTAAACCCCTTAAAACTTATATACACCATGGCTTATATACTAAGATATGCAAAGAAATTAGCAACTTAATCAAATATATTTCCATTTTAATCCCACATCCCCTACCGTTTACATTTTACTTGCTTGCATAGATATAGAGAGATTTTGTGACAATTTTTCATAGAAATAAGCTCTAAACATGCACTTTAACATAGAAATAAAGATAAAATCAAGCAAACCCTCATGATTTATCTTCATTACATAATTACCAATATTCTCCTAATTTTTATACTTTTTAAGAAAAAAACACATTTTTCTTAGCTTATCATTTATTTCACAAATTTTCATGAAATTTTTATTTATTTTAATATAAGTTATTGCTTTTTCTTAGTTTTTTAATTTGTATGACTTATATGAAGTGTGATTCATTAGTATACTCATTTTTATGCTATATGAATATTATTTGATCCCGGCCAAAATCCAAAAATAATACTATTTTCCATTAAATCTCATGTTTTGAGTTTTGTGGCTTTATTGTTTTTAATATGCGTAAAAGAAAATGAATGAAATTTTGGAAGTGTGGACATCAACAAACATATTTTAGTCATTCCCAATCATCTTTCCATCATATGCGCTAAAGATTCATGATAAAAATTAAATAAGAGTCTCTTACTCTAAAATTCACATACATACCTCTTGTATTTCAAGAAAGTAGAGTTGTTGACACTATTTTGCAACCATCGTAAATGTATCCAAATTACTTGATCTATGTGTCATTATGCTTTCAAACCATATTTTCCTATTTCTCTCTCTAGATCATTCTCTTTTTCTCTTTCGTCTTTTACTCTGAATGTAGTCTCAAACTCCTTTCTCTCTCCCTCTCTCTCTCTCTCTCTCTCTCTCTCTCTCTTAATGTTTAACTTTCACTAGGTAGCTCTCTCTTTCCCTTTCTCTTATTCTTTAACTCTCTCTTCCTCTTATTCTTTCTCGTTCTCTAGCTTTCTCTCTCTCTTTCTTTATTCTCTCTCTCTCTTCCTCTTATTCTTTCTCATTCTCTCTCTCTCTCTCTCTCTCTCTCTCTCTCTCTCTCTCTCTCTCTCTCTCTCTCTCTCTCTCTCTCTCTCTCTCTCTCGGTTTACTAAATGTAAACCCTCTATATCACATGCATTGAATGCCAATTTAAAAATGCTATTATTTGTGAACTTTTTGTAGATGAGACATACCCTTTTTATTCAATCTATGATAATAATCCTTTGAAATCACCCCTGGTAATTCACTATATGTATACCCTCTATATCACGTGTGTTCAAGGCCTATTTATAAATATCCTTATTTATGAAATTTCCCTTAATAAAACATAACCTTTTTCTATTCAATCTATAAGTAACCCCTTTATATGGGTCCCTTTTGTAAGTAAAAATTTTGTAAAAATTGTATTATAAAAATCCCTTATGTTGAACCCATGTGATACATACATATATTTATGACAGACCTCCCCAAGGAAATGACACCCTTCTTTGTATGAAAACTGTGTAAAGAACATATTTTAAATTTCCTTTCTTTTGAATCCACATGATATACTTAGATATTTATGAGTGACCCCTTCCCCCCTCTCTCCTCCCCTACTCCCCTCCCCCTTAGAGCTCTCTGTCTCTCTCTTTCTCTCTTAATGTCTCTCTTTCTTTCTCTATTCCTTCTCTATACCTATTTCTCTCTTCCTCTCCTTTCCCTCTCTTTAGCTCTCTCTTTTTTCCTCCATCAATCTTCCTTGACCTCTCTCTCTCTCTTTACACATACACACATATGTATATATGTATGTGTGTGTGTGCACATGTGTGTGTGTGTGTGTATGTATGTATGTATGTATGTATGTATGTATGTATGTATGTCCATCTCTCTCTCTTTCCCTTTCTCTCTTTCTCTTTACCACTCTCTTTTACTCTTAATATCCCTCCCCCCCTCTCTCTCTCTCATTCTCCCTTAACCTCTCTCTTTCTCTTATTTTAACTCCATCTCTTACTTTCCTTTTTCTTTCTATCTCCATTTCTTCGTCTTTCTTTTTTTCACTTCTCTCTTCTTGCTACCTCCCTCTTTCTCTCTTCCCCCTCTCCTTCTAGCACTCTCTCTTCCTATGTCTAACTCTTTATATCTTCATTGTCTCTTCCCATCTCTTTCACTCTTTTCACTCTTTCTCTAGCTCTTGATTTCCCTTTTTCTCCCTTTCTTTTTCCTCTCTTCCCTATCTTTTATTTGCAATCTCTTAATCTTCCTCTTTCTAGCTCTCTCTTTCTCTATATATTCCCTCTCTCTGTCTCTCTTTCTCTCCCTCTCTTTTTCGCTTTCTCTTTTAATTCATCTCTCCATCTCTTTCTAGCTCCCACTCTCCCTTTCCCTTCCCTCTCTCTCCCTCCCTCCCTGTCTCTTTATAATCATAGTGAAGAGACTAAACAAATCACAAACCACACACCACAAACCACAAAAGAAACTTAACAAATATAATGAAAAATATTTCTCTTCCTTTGCTATCTCTCTTGTCTCTTCCTCTCCCTTTTCCATCCCTTTGATAAACAATTACAATTATTCCAACTTGAGAAGGAAATCATACTCTCTTTTTGTATTTACAAACTACATACATTGGTACCTGCATTTTTTTTCTTCATGGGAAAAATAAATGTCAATATTCCCTATATCTCTTATAGTGCTACATGAAAATTGATTCGCTCCTTTAAAACTTTAGCCATGCATCTTTAACAAACATTCATGCATTGCTGTTAATAGTACATGTGCAACACACCACCTACTAATTGGCTCCTCAAGTTCTATGATATCAAAGAGATGACGATTTTACACTTGAACATATAATGGATGGATATTATGAGTGGAAAGTGGCCCAAGGGCCATTATCAGGATTACCACACATTGAAAATTCTTAATAATTTTGGATACTTCTCATTTTGTAGAGCACATAATTATTTAAACAAGCATGGATGTAGTTGTAATCCATATCCAACCTTTGCAAGTTTATATTCACATCAACATGATCTAGTGGCATAGTATATGGAACTAGGAAATATATTCTCTTTTAATAGTACATATTTGATATAGTTTATATACTGTCAATATAAACTAGAAAGTCTTAACATTTCCTAAATAAAATTTACATACTTGTGTTGCTCCATTTTTTGATTGCCTGTTAAGCAAGGAAAGGTAGGCCTTTATCCTTGCTATTCTTGGTCCCTCATAAGGTAGCTTATGTAGAGATCACATGGAAGGGATTCAATAATGAGTGCTCAACGTTTTAGTGATGCTCTTGTCAAACAAGGATATCTTTTTATTACTCAATAACCAAGAGGTTTTCTCTACCTGAAATATGCTGAAAATTAGGGTTAAGTGACTTTATATATGCAATCCACCGTAACATGGCAATATCGGGAGTTAAGGAATTTAATATCAAGCCCAAAAGAGGCAGACAATCAATCTCTACCACTACATGATCTCCCATTAAATACTCCCTTTCACACTTAAGGGTTGTCACTACACCCCAAAGCTCTCTTTTGATTTGAGAATATTGCCATTGCCATTCATTGATAATATTTGCTCCAAACCGAATGGCATACCTATTTCCATCAGCATCATTGTCGAATAGGTATTGGAATACTTGCCATAATAATTATGGCTGTACCTTTTATATATTGCGATGCATATTCCGTCATATACCTTGATGAGTATTTTGACGTATCCTTTTCCAAGTTGATTTTGATGGTGGGACTGACATTTTAAGCGAGTTTTTGCTTGTATTTTTAGCAACGATATGTTTGGTAGATGCTTCATCTGTTGTAGTGGTTGTACAACATGGCTATACATTATGTCATGCATATTGAGAATGAGGTGAACACAATTTGGAGGTTTAGAATGATGATAATCTCCAATGAGTGGATGATTTGAATACCATCAACGTTGAGTCAATGGCTATGTACCTTAATGAAATCAGAGTACTCATGTGCGATATTGTCTTTAACTATATTTATATATTGCACACCACACTTACTTTTTTGTGATTAGTACAATTGCAAGATCACTTCTCTTTTGTGTACTTCGTAAGAATTTTGAAATTTTGTTTTCTTTCATTTGGAGAAAATTAGATGTACAAAATAATCCTAGCATGATTATATCGTTAATTTATGTGTTTAGCTTAAAAAATAATTCCAATGTTCTTCACACTAGAGCAACGAGATATAGCATGCCGAAAAAAGAGTATTGAAGAAAACTAAAACAAGGTTATAAAAGAGAGAGAATTGACTCCAGTGGTTCATTGTAACATGATAATAAAAACATGTCAATGCACTCTCAGAGGGGCTCAATGAGAAAGGTTTGTGTTAAGGAGATTAGACATAGTCTTCAAGGAGTATTATAAAACTTGGAGTTGGTTTTCACTTTAATCTTGCAATTGTCTAGCTTGCAAGGACAATGTTTCTTGAAATTTCCTTCTTTTTTGCTCTTCTTCAATACTCTCCTTCTATGTGCTTTCAATGAGATTCTTTCTAATATCTTAAAACTACTTCTTCAAGCAAGTATGTTTGGTGTTGCCTTGCTCCTCTTTTTCAAGTCAATATGAATAGGAATAGATGTATAAAATGTGATGGCAGATAGCTTGCTAAATTCACTGTAGAATCCTCTTCATCTTTAACTCAAAGAGCAGCAGAACGGATGGCACACCATTAATCATGATAATTCTACCAATAGTGCAATATCAAGCTGAAAGCCACTAAATTTTGCAAGATGGACATCAGACTAGATGGATGTTTCTAGCTTTATCAAACTATAGTAACTGCACTCGAACTACTCAAATTAGTAGCTAAAATTGACGTGTCGCCTCTGAAATCAAAGGGTTTGTTGTTGATGATAATTGCTACAAAACACATTATTTGATCCCAGCTAGCAAACTACACTGGCACCCAAATTAGATTACAACCAATGCATTTGATTCTCTGATTATGTTGTCCACTTGAAATTGAGACTGCAGTCATTGAAGCCATGAAACATACATCCTCCTCTACTACTTATTCATGATTTCCATGTGCTCTAATAAAATCTGCCCCATACATGTAGACACAGAATAATATAGGTCTCTTCAGTTACATGATCACACCCTAGCCTTCAAATCTACCATATGGGTAGCAAAATATGCTTCCCTCAACACCAAAGATCACTTAGAGAACACGTCAATTACTATTGCAATACAATGGGTACCACCTCCAAGTGCTCGCATGCAAAGCTAAGCTCGTCATAGCAATCTCATTCTTCCAATGTCCACAACATAGCCGTCCCCAGATAAACATGGTGACCACCCTGTATAAACATACCAACGCCCCTCTATGCATAGGCTTCACCTTCTTTATTGAACACCCCTTGTCCTGCAAGCTGAATTGGCTCTATGGCTATGGCTACACTCTTTGTTCTTCTCTGATGAGTAGTATTCCCCATGAAATACATGGCTCTAGAATATATCGAAAGCAAGTGAAAGCTCCTCCCTAATAAATGTGACCTCCACTTTCAGTTCTCATGCCATTCCAATCAGGCTCCTCCCTAAGGTACATTATAATCCAAGAAGCATCCTTTCCTTCTATGCTCTCCAACTTTCCCCATTCAATCCTTTTGCAAAAACAACACCACCTTTCTTCGAATCTCTACCTTTTCCTTGTAAAAGCATGATCAACTTGTCCCTTTCCTCAAAAGCATAAATATTGTAGGTTTATCCACCCCTCAATCTAATGAATTCATAAATAACCCCCCATGTAACAATGGATAAGATTATAGATATATTACTTTATATTATCAGTCTCTCATGTCCTCCAAAGATGCTAAAGCACTTGGAACTCGTAGCCTGGGAACACTTTGATCATGTTATATCACCTTCTCTTTCATAAAAAACTAGTGGGTCTACTATGTGTGAACCCTTATTCTTATAGGTTAGAACATGTGTGTAGTCAATCTCACTAAGGAAGACAAAGTATACAACTAGTGACACTGATTTTATTTGCACCAAACAACTACACTACATCTATCCTTCAAGGATTTTTTTGAGTGGATGCACAACATCACAACATCACTTGTCCAAAATGCCATATGACTTCTCCGGAATGACCAAAATCAAGAATTAAAAGATAAAATTTTCATATTAAATATTTCATCCTTTGATGCATTGCATCAGATCGAAAGAAAATGATACTTTTTTTCTACTATTTTGATAACCTAATGAGTTACATAAGAAGAAAACAAAAATGTCTCCAATACTTGTCATATTTTTTGGAGCACTCGATGTAGTGCATCAAATAATGTGAAAATATTACAAGTTTTCACAAAAAGTTGATGCAAAGCATTGAAATTGCTTAAAAGATAACTTTTTTTTAAAAATCCAATGTACTACATCAGATTTCATGACACATAGTATGAGTAAGACATATAAAACTCCACATATGACTATCCATGTACACATGGGATTCACTAGTAGTAATAAGGAGATGTCACCTGCGTGCAAGAAATATATGAAAATACCCCTTATATACTCCCTATTTATGGGACCTTACCTTATAAAATGTGCATTTCTTCCCTTAAATAACTCCCCTCCCTTACACTCACGTGGTACCATACGGTAAACCCTAGTGGATCCCCCGGGTCCAAGTAGTCCATTGCAAAGCACAATCTGATTGCATACCCTCCTTGGTTATTAAGGAAGAGACGAACTACACAACCATAGAAACTTCACCATGGGCACTTTGGTCAACACAAGTACCTTCATTCTCATCACTGTCTAATGCATCTTTGTTTGATATGCAAGCTCCTCATCATGACCCATAGCTAGTGAAATCAGGCCCCTCCCCCTTTCAAAAACCAATAGCACACATTAAGCCTCGCTAAAGGTACTGCCATAATGCCTCCCTTACAATTGCCCATGCTAGGAAAAGGAAGCGATTTCTAACAATTTCGATCAAACTAGTCTTCTTTATTAATTATTTGATATAGAAAGAAAAACCAATCCTACACATAGATTTTTTTTCCTTAATTTTCCCCTTGAAAGGACTTCCCATTTACAATTAGAACTAATTTACAACTAGAAGTCCCATCCTTCTCTAGAAAAAGCTTGGTAGCAAGGTGAATGATTTACAATCAAAACTATGGTTCTTTCAAAAAAACCATATATAGACTATGCCAAGATTTCAAAGAGGATTTTGAGTTTTTACTCTAATAGAACATTAATCTTTCGAGATTTTTCTTTACTTTTGTGGCAATGGTATCCTCATCTAGAAGAACTTCAACTCATGTCAAATTACATCCAGAAGCACTAGAGCCAATGTCAAGCCCATTTTAGGTCCCGATTTAGGCAGTGCATTTGTCAAGAGCCACTAATAAGTTGCAACTTTCGAATCTTGGTTAATAGGGACCAATTGTTTTATGTATACCAAAGAGCATTGAAATATATCCGTTATTTCCTGATAGACACTTTCAAGCCGAGATTCAACAGAAAAAAAAGAGCAGAATGGGCTAGAGAGTGAGCTGAGATAATTAAGAGATATTCTTCTAAGTGTAGTAGTCCAATATCTTTGAGAAAGAGGTATTTTTGACCCAATAAATATCCTAGTCAGTTCATAGGGGAGGAGAAGCTCTAACATTTCCCTTTTCTCGAAAAGACAATCTACTTCAAGTGGGATTGTTCTTCCACTGATATAGACCATTAGAATAAACCCGTTCATCATGATGGCACAACCCATTGCAATACCTATACGAACGCTGTTGGAGGGGTTTTAGTCGAAAGGTCGAATCCACCGAGGATCAGAAGTAGAAGGAAGTAGAGATAGGAGATGGAAGAGAAGATAAAGAATACACAAGAGACAAACACAATAATGACAAAGCACGATGAATCAAATCAATATGTATTGACAGAACCTGAAATCCTTTGTTTGGAACTACTCAAGCACTCTCCAGGCATTACATCTCCTAGAGCTCCCTCGTAGAACAAAAATGTGGATCAGAAATAATAGCTCCTTCTCTACTTCTCAAAAACCAAATCTGATGGATCTGTTGGCTCCAAAAGGGGGCGTAAAACCCTAGGACACCTGCTCATGGATCTCCCAGATCACTTCTTCTTCCTCTTCCAGTTCAAACTACAGTTTTTAGCCTGTCAACAGCGATCGCGACGTGCACGATTTCGTCAATCTCTCTTTTTTATGAAAATCCCATAACTGGCTGAAAAAGCAACTTTCTTTTTGCATGCCATCCTAATCTAGAAGCTTTTTTAAATTTTTCGTATTTTTACAATAAATAATATAAAAATAGGCTAAAAGTATAAAAAAATCTAGTATTTTTGGATAGTCCATGCCACAGACACTAGCACTAATGACTCAGATCACATTGACTCTCTTAATTAATAAGAAAGTTGGATGATGATGAATTCCAAACACAATATTAGTGAGTTTGGGAATCTCCCCCAATTCCCATTTTTTGAATACTAAAAAGGTGGCACCCAGATAACATGCCCATAAGTTTCTCAAAACCATATGATGTGACCTATCATTGGAAAACATTTGAAAAATGGAATCTATTGAGCTATAGAGTGCTGAATTTGGAGTTATGGTGTTCAAGTTATGACAAATCCAAAGATTTGACCATGTGTCCAAAACTTAGGAAATTCCCATATTCCCCAATATGGTGTTTCTATGCTTTTTCACACTGTGTCCACATAGCATCATGATATCCACCCCCTTTGAACTTGCACATCCTCCGATATGTGCCAAAATCCTAATTGTCACCGAATTCTGAGTCCTCCTCATCCTCTCTAACCATTTCCTTTGCTTCTTCATCTTCCATATCTTCCTAGCTACCCCCTGTATCATGGCCACCATTTTCTTCCAATTCTAGCAACTCATAGGCAGTAGATTCCTGCCTCTTGAATAATTTGATTCTTTTCCCTGCTATCGGAAGTTTTATGGTTGTCCCATCCAGTTCATTTAATGCATAAGTAGCATTATTAAACACCTCTCTTACCACATAGGGTCCAAACCATCTTTTGGAAACTTTAGGCATGGTATTATGTTGGTTGTCTAAACTGCTATCATAAACCAATACCCAATCTCCATCTTGTATGGTTCTTGGACTCAGTCTATGTGTTTTGTTAAACCGTTTCTTATTTTGTATCCTTGCTGCCCTTAATTTTGCAACTACTACCTCTATGTCTTCTGACTTCCTTTCCAACTGTCTAATGCACAAGGCCAATAACTCCTCTTGATTCAACTCCTCCTCCCAAGGTAGCACACTCCATGTGATTGTCATCTCTTCTATTGGCATGATAGGTTTTTGACCATACATCAATTTTGCAGGCATATATCCTATAATGACACTATGAGTTGTCCTGTCAGCCCACAAAGCATAAGGGAGCAATCATGGCCACTCTTTTACCTTCTCTCCAGATGCTTTTGCCAATTCCTTCACAATAGATGGATGACCTCTTTCACTTTTTTCCATTTCCTTTAAGGTTATAGGATGAAGTTAAAGCAAGCTTTATCCCCAACTATGCAAAGAAATCATGAGCTTCATCTACATCCAACTCACCCCTATCTGCAGTAAATTTTTCCACACAGCCATACCGACAAAAGATCTCTTCTAAGAGAAAAATACACAGCATTTGTTGTCTTAGTACGTAAAGCTATCCCTTCCACTTGATTTGTCAAGTCTTCACGGGCAAGCACAAGATACCTCATTTTCCAAAGACATGTAGGCATTGTGACCAAATCCACCACCCACTTGAAATGAAGAGACAATGGATATGTGGGCTGCAATCCATCCCGATGTCTCACAGATGAATACATTTGACATGTCGTACATGTTTCCACAAAGTGAGTAACATCCCTATACATACCCTACCACCAATATCTTTCTTTGATCTTTGCAAAAGTACCCCAAACACTTCTATGACCAACCCATAAGCTTTCATAAATTTCTTACATAACATTTACTTGTGAAGCTCTGTCACCCAAAACTCGCAATGGCATACCCTGTTTCTTTTTAGCATGTTTCCATAAGCATCCATCTTTTAAGAAAAACCCATAGGCTTTTCTCTTAATCTTTTTAAACTCCTCATCTGACTATTCATCTCTCTTTGTTAATGTACTGAGGTATTGACCAATTCTCAGCCACTCTCCTGCATATTTGTCTTCCAAAAACACTTCTACACAAGATGCAAAACATCTAAAGTGTCTTCTCTTTGTTGTTCAAGCTTCTGTTAATGTTGTAGCAACACCTTGCATTGCTAAATTCACTCTTGCAACATCATTTTTAGCCGCAATAAATTCATCTTCTTCCTCCTCATCCATCATCCCATCTTCATTCTCATAGCATGCTCAAGATAACATGTCTCACTGGGTTATCTCTTCTTGCAATATGTTGAAATTCAGGGTTCAAAGATTTGATTTATGCAATCCACCAAAGCATAGCAATGTTCAGGGTAGCATAACTAGTAATCATACCCAATACCGACAAACAATCAGTCTCAATGACTACATGAGCACCCATAAAATACTCCTTATCACATTTAAGGGTTGTCACAATTCCCCATAATTCTCTTTTAACCTATGGATACCTTCTTTGTCGTTCAATCAATACTTTAGCACCAAAGTGAATTGCATATCTTTGCCCTTCCTCATCATCTTGCCCAATTGCCCATCCAATCCCGATTGGGCTTGTATCAATAGTAATAATAATAGGCTTTCCATGTGAATAGTTAGCCTTTCTCAATGTAGGAGAAAATTTTAAGAGTTGCTTCAATTTCTTCATTGCTCTCTGATGCTTCCTTTCCCAATTAAATCTCTGACCTTTCCTCAGAAGCTGATATAGAGCATCGGCTACATGTGCAAAGTGAGGAATCCATATCAAATAGAACACACAAGCACCCAAGAATCTATGCACCTCTAATACATTCGTGCATACATCTTGCATTCTATCAATCCCATCTATTTTTGCTGCTGATGGTCTTTGCTCATAGGGCCCACACATATGACCAACAATCAAAACCTCTTCAACTCCAAAGACAGACTTTTGTCCAAAAAGAGTTAAATGCACCTCCTCTAGACGTGTCAAAATCCTCTCACAATCCACAATATGGTATGCAACAAACTGTCTGCACCCATGAGCATCCATCTCTTCAATATTTTCATCCACTGCACACCCTTTTATTGGAATATCATCCAAGAAGGGCATTGTCAATTGTGATATAAAATCTATGAGTACTTGATTCATAGCATTTTTCATGTGTGCCACTGAGTTTATTGCAACATGTTGGAGAGTACACATCCATACTAACCCCAAGGGAGTCTTCATGGTTGTGATATCCCTGCTTTCAATTGCAAGTTGAAACTGATCATACCCCGAGTAAAGATCACCCAAAGAATAGATCGCTTTGCCTGCAAAAGCCTCTGCAAATTCATCAACCATAGGACCTGCACCCACATTTCTTATTGTTGCTTTATTGACCGGTTGCATGTCTTGAATAAATCTCAAAGCCCCATTCTTCTTGGGCACATTAAACCAACGATTTGAGTATGGGGTTGAAGAGGGCTCCAAGATCTTCATGCAAATCTTTTCATTTAGCAAATCCATCAGCTTTGGCAAGTAAGCTTTAGGCATTGGAATAGGCCTCAAGTTCCATGGTACATGTGGCATAGTAAATATTACCATAAGAGAGACAACATTTGGATCCACACAACCTATTTCACTTGGCTGAAATGCAAATGCCTTTCCATGCCTAGCCAACATCCGCAAATGCCTTTCCAAATTTCAATTCTTGTAATGTTTCAGATGTAAACTGGTGACCTATATCTTTAGGATCTTGTAAGCTTGGCTGCCTTAACACTTTTTCATACAAACCCTCACTCTCTGATGGAAGTGGAAATGGTTTCACCTTTTTGTCAACTGTCTTATACTTTATCTCCACAAGTACTTCAGCCCATTGTAATCCTTCGTGCTGAGCAAACAATGCTATAACATCATACATATCCAAAGAACATACTGACAACACTCTATTTTCAGCCTCATTTTCTGCATGTATAGTTGTTGAAATTTCAGCACCATAGTGTCATTAATATTCAGCCCATAAAAGATGCCTACTGAAATGCCTTCATTTTCAGCTTACAATCCCAATGCTCTCAATTCCTTAGTAGCTCATTTCATAGATATGCGTTTAGCCTTGCACATAGCTTCCATAGGCTTAAACCAACATGCACTATTTGCTGTAAACTGAGAATAACCAATAGTAAATACATGCTTCATTCTATCAAGAGGCAAGTACATCCTCTGAAGAGCACTACTATAGCCCCGCATTATAGCAGTGCTTAATGAAAATCGAGGTGAATTCCCTTGCATTTGGAGCTAGAGGAGACTCTTGAAGCGTATCCCAATTTCTAGGATGATAAGAAATTGGATTGCTTTCTTCCCATCCTTGCTTTTGACTCTTGCATAAGCAAAACCATCATCAAGCACCTTTGTCTCCATATGCATTCATGTAATATAGGGCTATCCCAAAATCATTGCATATGAGGAATTATCTTGCACAAAGAAGTGTTGCTCTTCTCGTACATCACCAATTGTCACTTTTACATTAGGACATGTAGCATAAAGCTCTCCTGAAGAATTATTTGCAGCCCTGATATGCCAACCATGATCAATTTCTATAGGCCATGCACCATTTTCATACAATCCACGCTCAATGACATTTATCTCAGACCCATGGTCAAGTAAAGCAACACAAGGAGTTTCACGTTCCCCTAGTTTCATGACCGTATTCAGTGGTAGCCCTAGCTCAATGATTTCTTGTGTAGTGACTTCGAGGAATAAATCCTAGAGTCTCTTCCCCATATTATTGTATCTGCCTTACTCCACCATGCATATTGCTACAAGAAAATGCATTTTTAGTCACTTTCTTCTCTTTTTCACATGCTGTCCACTGATTAGTAGCATCCTGCATAGATAATCCAATACTTACTTCATGCTCATATTTAGCCCGAATACCCAACAAACCAGTTTCCTCTTCAAATTGCAGCAATGCACTAGTGGTATCACCAAGAAACTGACACTTCATCTTAATTATTTCAATGATCTCATCATGAAATTCTTGCTTGGCAATGGCAAGCACCTCTCCCAAGGTAAATTCCACTCAGCTGTTTAGGATCCATTCTTCAAGAACCTTCTTAAGATCTGTGGATGTCTCAATGTGAGAGTGCAACTTATATCCTGGCTACTTGCCCTTCTTTTTGCCCTCTTGTTTGTTATCCTATTTTTGCTCCTGACTGATCTTTTCCATAACATGCTTGGGAGGTGGCTGATTTGCAGCTTTAGGCTAATCCACACTTCTTCTTGTCATTCTTTTAGATGTCCTTGAATTATTTTCATCTCTTTTTTGTTTTTCTTCCACAAGTACATCCGTGTTTTGTACCTTTGCTAAATATGCATACACTCAATATGCATCTACCAATAATTCGCAATCAATTATGTCATGAATGTCTTGCCTTGCATGAGACATTTCACAATCAGTAATCTTTCTCTTTTCAGTTGCATGTAAAGCATGTGTCCATATTTCAACCTTTGGACTACCATCACTTGGCCATGCATTCTATCCATTTGTAGACCAAAAGTAGAAGCATGTACCGCCGCATAAGTATTTTGAACAGCCAAGTCTTCCAACAACTTCTGTATACCTCCCTTTCCAAAATTCAAAGCAAGAGGTAATCCCGTTTCTTGTGCATGGATCTTGCCATCTTTCCAAAAGATGAGCTGTCATGCTAAGGCCTCCTAATAGGCAACACAATCCTTTATCTCATGTTGCAAACTATCACACCACATACATCTTTTTCTTAGCTTAGGGGTTGTTGCCCGTCCCCTTTCCTCTTGTCCTTTTTCATCCAATTTTGCAAACCTCAATTGAAGATCCTGCATGCCTTTGACCAATTCATTTAAGACATCTTTCCTAATAGAGGGAATAATAATAGGTACAGTCATAGGGTTAGCCACAGAAGCGGGTGGCTTAGTGGATACTTCAACGGTTTTTCCCATAATAGTGGGCAGGCTAGAGACATGCAATCTTTCTCTTCTTCTATGCTTTTTCACAAGTGCAGTAACAGCTTCCTTGACATGTCTCCACTCTGTTTTCAAACTTATCTTTGTAGTCTAATCTTCTAGCAAATCATCAAGCTTCTCTTGAAGCTCAGGATCTACTGCATGTAGAAACAATTCTATTTTTTGGCTTGCAAGAGCTTGTTGTTCAGTATGCTCCAACTGCTCAAATCGACTTTCAGTCAGCAACCTGCAAGTATAATTCTATAATCCGCGCTTTCAGTTTATGTACAGTAACACGTACAAAATATCAGCTCCATGCAGGTTGAGCCACCCCAAAGAATTCCATCTTCTGAGCATAGGTTTTTACATATGCAGATACATTCGTGCCATTGAATAACTTCATCTCATGCTCAACTGCTTGTAGAGCATTAATCACAACACTTTCTGTTTGAGAAAAATCTTGCATCACGTGTTGTTGTTGTTGTACCTGCATAAGCATATTCATATTTTGCACCAACTGTTGCAAAACATCACTAGAGATTGTGTTCAAAGGTTCTCCCATCGTCTTTCCTTCTTGTGATGACCTTTCATGTGGGGTTCACTAATATCGAAGGGGTTTTAGTTGAAAGGTCAAATCCACCGAGGATCAGAAGTAGAAGGAAGTAGAGATAGGAGATGGAAGAGAAGATAAAGAATACACAAGAGGTAAACACAGTAATGACAAAGCACGATGAATCAAATCAATATGTATTGACAGAACCTGAAATTCTTTGTTTGGGACTACTCAGAAGCACTCTTCAGGCATTAGATCTCCTGGATCTCTCTCGTAGAAAAAAATGTGGATAAAAAATAACAGCTCCTTCTCTGCTACTTGGAACCCAAATCTAATGGCTCACTTGGCTCCAAAAGGGGGTAAAACCCTAGGAAGCCTACTCACAGATCTCCAAGATCACTTCTTCTTCCTCTTCCAGTTCAAACTACAGTTTTCAGCCTATCAATAGCGCTCGCGACGTGCATGATTTCGTCAATCTGTCTTTTTTATGAAAATCCCATAACTTGCTGAAAAAGTAACTTACTTTTTGCATGCCATCCTAATCTAGAAGCTTTTCTAACTTTTTCGTAATTTTACAATAAATAATATCGAAATAGGCTAAAATTATCCAAAATTCTAGTATTTTTGAATAATCCATGCCACAGACACTAGCACTAATGACTCAGATCACATTGACTCTCTTGATCAATAAGAAAGTCCGCATAGGATCACGACAAGGCCGGATTTGCTAGTCCTAGGTTTCCCTCTACCCATGTTTAATGGGTTAGCAGAGGTAGATGCAGAGCTCCACATAAGTGAATTCCAAAAGTTAATGTTCAATTGCCGACTTAAGGATGAAGGACATCTCATGATGTGTGTCAACATGTCTCTAAAAGGAAGAGCTGCAATGTGGTATTATGGCTTGGAAGCCAGAACCATAACCACAATCAACTTATTCTTTGCGGCCTTTCAAAGAGAGTTTGCCCCTAAGAGAGGTAATCAGTATTGGCTATGTGTCTTGAATGTGATATGTCAAGAGCCCCATGAGAATGCTTAAGCTTATGCCAAGAATCTGAAAGAAGTGTTTTGCAAATTGCAAAACTCTATTCCTATTCCACCTGCTGCCCATTTACAATACTTTTTACATGGATTAGACTTCAATATTCAAGTGTAGTTGAGTAGTGCTACTCTTGCTAATATAGACACTACTACTACACGAGCCGACGAGGTAGAGTCACATTTATAAGTGGCCTACACATCTAGGGAAAACCTAAATTTGAGTCTACGTCCTAAAAATAATTTGGCATTGATCAATGGAAGTCAAGGTATGACTAGTATACCTATGACCAATTCGAATGGAAGAGAAAGCATAATGCAGAATGTGCCCGTGCTACCCGCTTCTCCTAATGTTGCTATGTCAATGGCTAGCCAAATGGTTCCACTAAATAATGAAAGCCAAATGACAAATTCTAATGTTATTGTTGAGTGTTGGAATGACCTATTTTTTTGGCTGATTTTTGTTGTTTTTGAGAGCTGAATGGTTGATTTTATGAGATGATTGATTGGTTTGGAAGTGGTTTGAGAGTGTTTTGGATAGGTTGGAATGGTTTTATTAAGCTCATGATGTTTATTAGTAGAGATGTGAAGTTTTGTTGATGTTCTGATTGGTTCTGATAGCTTCTGTTTTGTTCTGTTTTCTCTCTGTAAGGAAGGATGGAGTATTGATTGATAGGGTTTGAGATTTTTTGGAAGCTTATTAAGTGATTTTTGATGGTTTGGAATGGTTTTGGTATGAGTTAAGTGGTTTTGATGCTTTCTGTTGACCTTCTGTAACTCTCTGTTGAGCTTCTGTGAGCTTCTGTAGACCTTCTGTATGCCTCTGTATGTGTTCTGTTGGATGAGAGTGTAGCTTGGGAAAGTTTTCTAGCCTTGGAAAGAGGTGAATACAAGTGCAAAAGAGCTAAAAGAAGTCAAAGAAGTAGCTGCTGAAGACTCAAGTAAAGACTGGAGTGAAGTGACAGTGGTGAGCTATGAAAAGACACTGTAGTGGCTCTGGTGCCTCTTCATATCAGACATACCTCTTGGGAGGTGCATCCACGACCTAAGAAGGATTATTGAGGGTTATTATTGAGTGATTGTAGTGAGGATATGATGTATTATTGATGGAGAGAGAGAGAGAGAGAGAGAGAGAGAGAGAGAGAGAGAGAGAGAGAGAGTCAGAGATAGTCAATTCTATCAAAACAGTGTAATTGTATATGAGAGATTGAGAGAGAGAACTATGAAGACATTGAAGATGAATACTATGTGATGTATTTTCATTCAAAGATGGTGTATTCCTTTGCTTTCTTTGTTCTATTGATGGATTTTATGAAGATGTTGAAGAATATGGTTGATTCTATCAAATCCGTGGGAGATCTACATGATGCTGCATGAAGATTTGTTGTGCCTGGTGTTCTTTTCTTCATTGTGATCATATAAACCCTAATAAAAAAGCTTGTTGATGTTACAAGATAGATTCTCTTGCAAGAGAATTCCCTTTTCCTTGGTGTTCCTCTTGGGGCTCCATGTTTTTGGTGCGCAACCGGGGAAGCTTGCCATCAACAAGCACCAAAAGAGGCTAAAAATGAAGGAAATGGCATTGCCAAGAAGAGAAGAATTCAATGGATGTTTGTAAAGTTCCTACTTCCACTGAAGAGTTGGAATTTCTCATAATCAAAGCCACTTTCCACAAGAAGTTCATCCCACAATGGCGAAAACACATCACCATCATGATGCATGCTCTATGTGGTGGACAAATTCCTCTTCCTGTTGAAGCAGCAGAAACTTTCATCTTGGTGGCAAACTGTTTGGAAACAAATTGAAGAGCAGAAATGGAGAGAATGACCATCCATGGAAGATTTGGCATTCATTGAGAAGTTTCCAGACATCATCAAGTGGGAGATTATGAAGAAGCTTCAGGAGTCTTGTTCTGTAGAGGTTCACAAAAATAAGAAGGAAAAGAGTTGGAATTTGTTCGTAGACGCTCAATAGCAAGATACGTGGGATGCTTGGTGCACTGATAATCTTCTGTTTGTTCAATTAGCAATCCACTGGAAGTTGGTAGACAGAGTGTTCTTTACAACATACACTGCTGAAACCATCAGAAGCTCGCATTACTATGATGATGGCACCACCACAATGCTTAGACATATGCATTTTGACACCTTCAGAACTGAATACCTTCCTCTGTGCAGTGGCATGAAAGCAAAATTCAGGGACGTGGAAAAGGAAGAAGTAGAAGAAATGTTGGCAAGAGATTCCTCCAGAGACTGAAGCCTTCTGTTATCCCTCTGTGGAGCACTAACAACATAGTGGAGCCAACCCCCTAATGAATGATGCAATAAAGAGGCAAGCATTAGAACGAGTCCAGAGGTACGTGAGAAGAGAGAAAGCAAAAAATCAAAGCTGAGAACGAGCTCGCAGGAGAAGCCGCCTTTGACGCCCTTGCGGAACTCTTTACCGAAGTCCCAATGGCACATCAAGCCCTTCCTCCTCCTGCTGGAGGTCCACTTCCAAGCCAGATCCGTCCTGGAAATATTGATGACAGGCCAGCGAATGTAGTTCCATTGCCAGTTTTTAAGGGAGAGTACAATGAAGACCCTGATCTTCATGTAGGAGAGTTTATGGTAGCATGTGTGGCTAACAATGCCAGAACCCCTGAGCATTGGTTAGCAATATTCCCCGCCACTTTCAAGGGCGTGGCATTTCAGTGGTATGAGAGACAAGCAGCAGGAACTTTTGGCACATGGGACGACCTGAAGTTGGCTTTCCTCACTAAATTCAGGCGTGAAGGTTTTGAAGAGCGGATGCGAGAGGAATTTATGAATTTAAGTCAGTCCTATGGAGAAAGAGTAGAAGCTTATGTCTCACGAATGGAATCCATCCTGAAGAGATAGACTAACCATAATCTAGATGATGGCATTCAGAAGGGGGTGTTTCTCAGAGGATTACAACCAGAAGTCCGTAAGTTTGTGGAGCTGCAAAGACCAGCCACACTGCAAGCTGCAACAAAAGGTGCAAGACTGTACGATGAAGTGGAAGCTAGATTGGCGATGAATCCAGGAAGAGGAGTCCTACCTCCTCTGATGCCAGGAATGATGTACCCACCAAATGCAATCCCAGGGACTATCCCCTACCCCTACCAACAGATGCCCCCAGTATCACAGTACAGTGCACCAAATCCAGAGTGGCCACAATCCATGCCTCAAATGATGGTTCAACCACAACAACAATGGTCCCAACCAATTTCCCCAATGCCAAATCAGCAGCAACAGTGGAATCCTACGAATTGGAACCAACAGCCAATAGTTCAAACAGGAGCTCTGAATCAGAATCAGAACAGAGACCCCTCTGCACCAGCCCAACCTGTTTATGCAGTGATTACAGAGACTCCTCAAAATCCTACTGCTAGTGCCTCAGGAGGGGAAAGCTTGAAGGATTATTTATCCAACTCAGTTGCAAATATCAAAAAGGAGTTGATGGATGTGATTACAGAGCAGCTACAGACACTGAAAGTGAATACCGCTAGCATATCCAACGTTGTAGGAGTAGGAAGAGATGTGATGCGGTCAAATACTTGGTGTGGTAAGTGTCATCAAGCAGGCCATTTAGCCACTGAATGTACACGAAAACCAACCACCCCTGGAGCTTTCTGTTCCTACTGTTTGCGGAAGAACCATACAAAGGATATTTGCTCTCTGAAGGAGATGCATGATAGGAGAAGGAAGGAAGATCAGAGCAAAATCAAGCCTTTGGGCATTCTCCCATATGTGAAGACTACAGTGGCTGGAAAAGATTATTGGCTAACCTATCTAGTGGTGAGGCCAAACTCTTATGGTACATCCTACCCTCTGTTAGGGCAGACCATGGCTTTTTGAAGCCAGAGCAAGGACGGATTGGTTCAAATGGACCTTGACCTTGGGTAGAGGACCCAATAAAGTGGTGCTGAAGCTATATGGTGCTCAAAAAGGACATGGATCCACCTCCTTGGAATTATCTTCTGACTCCCCCAATGAGGCTACAGATGGAACATCAGCAGACGAAGATGTTGTCAAACAGATCCTTCCCAAGAAAATAGTGGCACGTTCCTTAACAGTGGATATTGTAAGCCAACTCCCAAAAGATGCAAAGCCCTTGACAATGGGTGAATACTTCCTGCCTGAACCAGGAACGATTTCCGAAATCACCTCTGACAGTGAGATAGAGGCTTGGATGTACTGCTCTCCCTGCTACATGGCCACTGCAGAGCCAGAGACAGAGGCAGAAGATGAAACAGAGAACCTGTTATTCTCTTACAGAGCTCCTACAGAGACAGAGACAGAGACCGAAGAGGATGGAGATGATATGGAAGAAGAAGGTTATGAACGCAAGACGGAAGAGTCTATCCCATCTGAAGAGGATACATATAAAGAAGAAGTTCCAGAAGCATTAGAAGCAGACGAGCTCATGCTGTGGGACAGAATGGTGATGGTACCATTTGGTCTGGTAAATGGATTTTCTCATATGCAAAATCTTTATAAGAAATGGATTAAGAACAACAAGCCGTCTTTCAGCAGTGGCTCATGCCACCCTCATCCACCTTTGCCAAGAAAAGATGATGATGATGCACCGTGCCAACAAGCACCAGTCTCACGATTCCAACAGGCATCAGAGGGTCCCTGTTATGTGATGTTCCTGGACGCGTCATCAGAAGATGAGTCTTCAAGCCAAGAGGTAATTAATCTTGAAACCAAACCTGAAATGGCTCTAATCCCATTCCAACATCTTAAGGAGCAACCTAAGTCTCCACCAAAAGAAGAAGTTGGGTCTAGTGGGACATCAGAAGAGGACACCACCCCCTTGAAGGAGTCAGATCTGTACCCAGAAGCAGTCCGTGGGACCTTCATCCATGAAGTAGAAGGTGAAAGGCAGTTAACTTTTGTGGATGCAGATGGCACTGAATGCCATTTGAAGGTGGATAGCAGCCTACCAGAGGAGGAGTTGTCAACTTTGTACAACTTGTTGAAAGAGAATTTGGACGTGTTTGCATGGTCCTACAAAGACCTAAAGGGGATTGATCCCACAATATGTCAGCATCATATTGACTTGGAGCCTGATGCCAAGACAGTACGGCAACGACAGAGGCGAATGAACCCGAATTATTCCACATTGGTGAAAGCAGAGCTGCTAAAGCTTCTCGAAGCCGAGTTCATCTATCCAGTGGCAAATAGTGAATGGGTCTCACCCATCGTGGTTGTACCCAAGAAGAATGGCAAGCTTCGTATATGTGTAGATTTCCGCAAGTTGAATTCCAAGACTAAGAAGGATCACTTTCCTATCCCTTTCACAGACCAACTGTTGGACACAGTGGCAGGACATGAGCTTTATTCCCTTCTGGATGGATTTAGCGGATATAACCAAGTGCAGATAGCAGAAGAAGACCAATCCAAAACAACCTTCACCACAGAATGGGGGACCTATGCTTACCGAGTGATGCCGTTTGGACTCTGCAATGCCCCTGCTACCTTCCAGCGAGTCATGATGGCCGCATTCCAAAATCATCTACACAACTTTATTGAGGTATATTTGGATGACTTCTGTGTCTATAGTTTGATCCCTGAACACTGGGGACATTTGGAACAATGCTTTGACCCATGCCGGGAGTATGGGATTTCCCTCAACCCCGACAAATGCATCTTTGGGGTCTCTTCTGGAGTTCTGTTGGGCCACATTGTCTCTGCACAGGGGATATCAACAGACCCTGCAAAGATCAAAAAGATCGCAGCTCTGACAGCACCCACCAACCTCAAATAGTTGAGGGGATTCTTAGGCCATGTGGGTTACTACAGAAGGTTCATAGCTCATTTTGCAACAAAGGAAACCTCCTTGCACAAGCTTCTGAGGAAAGATGCATAGTTTATTTGGACAGAAGAATGTGACAAAGCCTTCAACACTTTGAAGCAGTGTTTGATTGAGGCACCCATTCTGCAACCTCCTGATTGGATGAAGGAGTTCCATGTGCACACTGATGCATCCATTGAAGGCTTAGGCGCAGTTCTATGCCAGAAGGGCTCCTCAAAGCTGGATCAGCCCATCTACTATGCAAGCGGAAAAGTCATTGATAGAGAGCGAAACTGCACAGTGATGACAGAGCTTGAGTGCATGGCAATAGTGGTTTCCCTAGAGAAGTTTCGCCACTACCTACTGTCTACCCACTTTAAATTTTATGTGGATCACGAGGCCCTGTCCTTCCTGATGAACAAAGCAGACGTGAAAGGACGAATGATGAGATGGCTTCTTCTATTCCAGGAGTTCGACTTTGAGGTAATCACCAAACCTGGTCGTTCCCATGTTCTGGCTGATCATCTGTCGCGTATCCCACAGACTGCAGACGAGGAACAGGATGTTCCAGACCTCCCTGATGCTTCCCTATTCTTGGTAGAAACTATAACCCCTTGGTATGCAGACATTGCCAATCTGCTGGCAACCCAACAGTACCCTCCTGGCATTTCTAGTCGGGAAAGGAAGAAGCTTCTATTAGAATCAGCCCCCTACACCATATTAGGCGGTGCACTATACAAGAAAGGCAAAGATGAAGTGCTCAAAAGATGTGTTGCAAGAGATGAGATTGGAATTGTTCTGAAGGCTTGCCATGACGAGCCATGTGGAGGCCACTTTGCAAGAGAAGCCACAGCCAGGAAGGCTCTGTTAGCAGGATACTGGTGGCCGACCATTCATAAGGATGCCTATGATTACTGTAAGCGATGTGATGCCTATCAGAGAATGGGGAAACCCACCAAAACAAGTGCCATGCCACTGCAACCTATTCTTCCTTTGAAGCCGTTTGAGAAGTGGGGCATCGACTTCGTTGGCCCAATCGATCCTCCCACCAGAAGGAAGCAGAACAGATACATCTTGGTATGTACGGATTATGTCACAAAGTGGTGTGAAGCTAAAGCCCTAAAGCGGGACGATGGTAACAGCGTGGCCCTGTTCATGTACAAGAATATCATCACCCGTTTTGGCAGTCCCCTAGAGCTGGTAAGTGACAGAGGCACTCATTTCATTAATAAAGTCATGGAAGAGTTGACAAAGCTGTATAAGATCCGCCATCGCAAGTCCACTCCTTACTACCCCAGAGCCAATGGCCAAGTTGAAGTCACGAATCGCATCCTCTGCTCGATTCTAACAAGAAAAATTGCCGCACATTGTCGTGATTGGGATGATCGACTTACAGAGGCCCTCTGGGCATATAGAACCTCCTATAAAGCAGCAACAGGACAGACACCCTTTTAGCTGGTGTATGGTACAGAAGCTATTTTCCCTGTTGAACTGGAATTGCCCTCTTTGCGAGTGGCTATCAAAGAGCGTTTGGGGGATGATGATTCACTGCAACGCCGTCTCCTGCACTTGGAATGTTTGGATGAAACTCGTAGGATGGCTCTACAGTGCATGGAAGCCACGCAAGCTCGACGTAAGGCTTACCATGACAGCTTCATCAAACACAAGGAGTTCAAAGAAGGTGATTTGGTCCTAGCCTATGATTCACGATTTGGCAAGTTTCCTGGCAAGCTCCAACAGCGGTGGATGGGCCCATATAAGGTACTTGCTGTCAACCCTAATGGCTCTGTCCAAGTGCAGATCGTTGATGCCTCTGATGATCCCTTCCTGATCAATGGATATCGCTTGAAGAAGTACTTTCCTCCTTGGGGATCTTGACAATCATGGTCACCTGATCCTTTCCCCTGTTGGCGTGGCATTGTCACTCTTATGATGCTACTTCTGATAGCCGTTCTTCAGCCACTCCTGATAAGATGGACGCAACCCTCTGTCCCCTCAACCCCACCTTCCAGCCCTGATCTCTTATCCTCTATTTTCCACCAGTGACAATGGCGAGGTGGGTTCTGACAAATGGTATTTCCATCATTCCCTTGCTTAATTCGAAACAAAATAAAAAAAAAGAAAAAAAAAATATATATCGGTCATGGGAGAAAATGACTTAGGTCCTTGTCATGCCGACCTATTCTTCGAGAAAAGGTGGAGACACCCTCGGGAGTAGGAGCAAAAGAAAAGAAAAGAAAAAAAAAGAAACGAAAAAAAAAAACTGTTATGGGAGAAAAGGAAGAAATTCCCTGTCATAGCAGGCCTCGCTCCAAGAAAAGGTGGCAAACACCCTTGGGCGGGAAGCTGGCTGTGGAAAAGGTGGTAACACCCCGCAGTTCAGGATAACTGACTCACCAGCTGAAAATTGTCCAGAAGAAATTTGAAGCCACCTCCCTTGGTGCGCTGTCTCTGCAACTTCATCAGTCTGTCTGCCCCCTTTCGCAGACGATCTTTTCTACAACCAATTGAAGTACCAGATTTGATGGCTACCTCCCTGGGTACGCCTCTTCAACAACTGACGACACGATCTTCATCGACAAACAATCGAGTGACGCGAGCTTTCATCCTAACCGGATGGGGAAGTGAGTATGGTAGCCCTCTGTAACTATCAACAGAGAGTGAGACAGAGGGTGGGGCGAGAGACCAGTTTTTTCCTTTCAAATCAAATGAGAGGTGAGAAGTATGAATGAAGTGTTGCACGCACGGGATGGGCCTCTCAATGCACAAAGCACGATCTGTTTCTGTGCACTGCACCATAAGGCTCCCTGGCCTTCCTTCTCGCACTGTATGCCGGCACAGGGCAGAATGCACAGTTGCACCATCAAATGCACACAAGGCATACAACCTCTGCACAAGTGACGGTGAGGATTATATCAATGGGTTTCAGGACATGGCTGCCCTCCTGTATCTTTCAACAGAGCGTGAGACAGAGGGTGGGCTGAGTGTGACTGGAGTTTCTTCAATCAATTACCGAGAGGTGAGATTGAGGAACGTTACGACACTTGGATTCAGGTACGTTCTCGTTTCCCTATGCACCCACAGGGTGGGTTTCTACCGTCATCACAGGACACGTCACCCTGTTCTGTACACTGCACTGTAAGGCGTATGTTTGTTATGTAGCATATAATGAATGCTATTAGAGAAAAAGGGACACATCCTGATGTATGGTATGTTGATTCAAGTGTATCTAATCATATGACTAGTCATGCTGAATGGTTTGGAGAGATGTAGGATTTACAAAATCTAGGTTATGTACAAAAACATGTGATGATTCATGCTACTCAATTTCACACATTGGAAAAATTTCTTTGTCCTTGCTTGATGATCGGGACAAAAAGTCTGTTAGATGTATTATATGTGCCATCCATAACAAAGAATTTGGTGTTTGTTGGTCAAATGCTAAGCAAAGGTTGTAGGTTTCATTTAGTATAAAAGGTTTCTTTGTAGAAGATTTTAATAATAAGTGTAGGTTGGTTGCAAAAGGAAGTAGAGTTGGCCACATGTTCACTTTAAATGTTGGAATTCTTGTTATGAATACTACTATGTATGCTAAAGGATAAGGAGTGGTCGCAGACATTGAAATATAGCACAAACGTATTGGATATGTAAATGTGCAAAGGCTAAAATTAATACAGTCCAAAGGATTGGTTATAGGGTTGCATACTTTTAGAGTTAAAATTTTCATAAAGTATGTGAAGCATATCAATTTTGTAATCAAGTAAGACAACCTTTTTCACATGATAGAGATGTAAGCAAGAATATTCTTGATGTTGTGCATATAGATGTCTGGAGGCCTACACAAAACATATATCTTAGTGGTAGTAGGTTTTTACACGTTTATGAATGATTGTTCAAGAAATATGTGGATATATTTCATGAGAGAAAAGACTGATGTATTTGAGTACTTCAAAACTTTCAAGATTACTCTTGAAATAGAAACATGCTTAAAGTTAAGTTCTTGAGATCAGATGGAGGGAGAGAGTATCTCTCTAATGAGTTTAGTGATTTCTTGAGATCTCATGGAATAAAGAGATAGTTTACTTATAGGTATATCCCATAGCAAAATGAGGTTGCGGAAAGAAAAAATAGGCATATTGTAGAAGTTTCATGGGCATTGATGATTGAAAAGAATATACCAAAATATTTGGCTTGAAGTTATTCATAGTATTGTCTATATTATGAGTAGAACTCCCAAAATTGTAGTTCATGGAATGATTCCCTAACGAATGCTTTACATGCAATAATCTAAATGTGTCACACTTGAAACTGTTAGGTTGTATTGCACATGTTTATGTGTCCAATGAGCTGTAAAAGAAGCTTAATCCAAATGCTAAAAAATGTATTTTAATTGGATGCTCTTTAGAGCCAAAAGAATATCATTGTTATAACTCTATTTAGGTGAGTTCGGAGTGAGCAAGAATGTTATTTTTTATGAGATGAGAAATTGGTATACATCTAGTGGTGATTCATTGGATGATGATGATGATCATGGTAGTTATGTGTAGAAATAAAAGTAAGAATAATGGAGTCTTCAGCAAATCAAAGAAGAAAATAATGGGTGTGGTCCAAGCACCCTTAAAAGAAAGTTATTTAATAACAACACAAGTTGTTAATGCATAACATTTGAACAGCTCAACTTCAAACCCACCTAGATCCAATATCTAATGTCGTAAGTGTGATGGTTATGGTCATGTAGCTATTGAATTCTCGATGCCTTCAAGATTAGTGCTCGATCATCCTCCATTCAGTACTTTCTGCCTAAAACAAGCCATTTGGATACAAATTATTGGCATAAGATCAGCCAAGACCAACAATAAGCTCGTGTGATGTAAAAAAATTATAATTATATGGATGAAAATAATAGTACTTATGAGATTGGGCCACCCAATCAACCTTTTAGGCCCCATGGATCGCCTACCCAAGGAAGACCTCTAGTGCCTTGAAACAATTATGACAGTGATGCCAATTGAGGAAGAAATTCTCATTTTAGGAGAAATAACCGTAATTTTCACAATACAATGGGGTAGAGGGGACAATAGAGGCCTAGAGGACTAGTAATTTGTTATCTATGTCAACAAGAAGGTCATAAAGCTACATATTGACCGAATGTACAAAAAATTCAAGACTATACTTCTCTTTGTAGGAGGTGTAGTAGAAAGGGGCATTATGAAGAGATTTTTTCCAAACGAGATGATGACAAGACCAATGATAAAGGTAAACAAACCTCCATTGATCCTTCAACATCTACTTGAATCAAATTCTCCTCAACACTCTTCTGATCATTGGTTATTTCCTATGCCCCTAGCAAACCCTAAGATTCAAGTAGGGGTAGCTCCTTTTCCTACAAGACTAGTACCTCAAATGGAGGGAAGAAAAGAACAAGTGGAAAAGGTAAATAAGGTGTTGAGATACACAAATCTTGAGCAATGTTAGCTATGGAGGTTGGAAGTCAATGAAAAGAAGCATGATGACTAATGACTAGATGTACTAACTATTACTCAAGTGAATTAGGTTCCAAGATAGATTAGCTTGGACTCATAAACAAAATCTTGAGTAGATATGGACAAGACTGAAAGTACAAAGTACAATAGCATAGCATTTAAATGATTTTCAAGTACAATATTTTATGTTATAGGATGGTATCACTTTTCCTCACTATGCCTATGGGATACAAGGCATTTCTTCTAGGTTGTTTCATGTCCCTTGCCTTACTACTCCATACAAAGAGGCTATCATAGGAGTGTGATTGCATAATTCTCAACACCTCTCCTCATGCACAACCATAAAAACATTGAGCAATATATTCTTAATATTATTTATAAGAACCACCAAAGAGTCAAATGAATGCTCAAATTTTAATGGAATTCATCACATAGTGTTCATATTTCATCATCTTTATAATCTTCATAATCTTTCTCTCAATCTCTTACATACAAGGTTTCTTCATAGAAATTGGCTATCTCCCATACACAATCTCTCTCACATATGATCTCTCTCAATAGTACATGAGAATAACAAAGAGTAACTCTTAATAATCCTCTCTTGGTATAGTGAATACAACTCCTAAGAGATATATATCTGATATGAAGAATCACCAGAGCCACTATAATGTCCTTTGAGAGTTCATTAGTATCATTGTCACTTCAATCTTCACTTCAAGTCTTAAAAACTACTTTCTTTGCTTCTTTGAGCTATTAAGAGCTTCCATTCTCCTCTTTTCAATATTAGACAATATCCACAAGCTAAACATCCATCAAGTAAAACACTCATAGAAGTATACAAAAGACAACATAAGGTATACATAGGCTCAATAGTATACTACATAAGACCTACATAAGGCATAAAAACCATATAGCTCAAACCAAAACCAAGTCAACCCATAAAAATCCATCCAAATCACTCTCAATAATTCTTCAAACTACTCATTCATAATCGTCACCTCTCAAACATAAATAAAATAGATCAAAACAAAGGCAAAAATGGACCTATTAGAACTAAACACACAACAAAACCTAACAAAATATTATAACTCAATCAAAAATCATCATGAGCTTCTCAAATATATTCAAATTAGCCCAAAATACTCCAAAATACTTCCAAACTATTCAAATATCAGGCAATCATATCTCATATCAATCATAAATCACCCAAAATCCAATAAAAAATAGTCAAAAATTCAATCATTTCATTCCTCAACACTAATAGAGAGGTAATAAAAAGTAAGAGGATGATGAAGAGCGTGACCTACACTCAATTCCTCACTCAACACACCTCTCACTCACTCCCTTTTAGTCACTCTCAATAATGGAAATAAAATGATAGAATAGAAGAAGTGAATAGTTGCAATGATAAAGTTTTTGCAACATGGATAGTACCAATAGGGTGAATACAAGTGAGACTTTCCACCCTTGTATAGACAAAAATTAGGGTTAGGGTTAGGTAATCTCTCTCGAGTGGTTCCCTGTTTACATTTAGGGTTTGTGCCCCTTTTGAATTTTAGGGTTTCCATGACTGTGAATTAGGATTTGCACCCTCTTTTGGGCATCCTATCCACTTTATGGGCTCTAGACTAGTCAATCCTTGAAGCATGCTTAATCCTTAACCTAAATAGTCCTAGTCTACACTAATGCAGTGACATTTTCATGTGTGAAACCTACACAATAACTACAGGTATGACAAATGCAATGCAAAAAATAAATACAATGTGCACAAGTTTAGTAAGCCTGGTCCTCACAAAATAATACATCCATGATAATCCAATGTCCATGAAGTATAGTGTATCAAGCTCCAAACCTAATAATCTACCAAAAATTAGTAGCTACACTTACACTTTCACCTTTTCTTCTCTAAGTATTGTTAATATTATTTTTCCCCTAGATGAGTGCCAATCCCATGGTACTTACCATCAAAGATAGCATGATGTAGCTTGCACTAAAGATGTGGAATGTAAGAAACAAATGATGAAGTAGTAGTCCTAATGGGTGAAGAACTATAGATGATGTCACAACTCTATAGAAACAGAATTTGTATCCTTTTTCATTAATTTGTCTATATAATGATTTATTAAATTTATTTCCTTTGCACTAATTAGATATAAAGAAAAGTGCATTGGAGCTGGCCACTGATGAGTGGTCACAGGTTATGGTGGACCCACGCGGTGGGTTAGAGAAAATATAGTTCACACTTCCACCTATATGGCCCGATTGGGCGCCTGTGACTAGAACTCACGCATATCAGGGTTAGACTCGCACACAGAAAGGATTGATGCCTTGAAGTGTGGGCTAGATCCACCAGAACAAAAAGTTACAATCAACAAGATGGCATGATCATGAAATGCTTGTATAATGTGCATGTGTGGGCTGAAAGCTTGAAATGCACATTTCTTTGCATAGGAAAGTCACATGAAGATTCGGATACCATTTTTGCGATGTACACGGAAAAAGCTTTCATATGACACCCATATTGGGGGTCCCTAAATTTTAGGAGATCCCTAAAATTTAGGAGCCTCGAATTAGCCTAAAAATGCTAGTCCTAAAAAATAGGGATGTCATTCTAAAAATAGTAAGTTCTGTACTCTGACTGTGCTTGCTAAATTTGGTTGTTTCTATTCTTGACAGTATTCAACCCAAAAAGGAAGGCCATAGAGAAGAGACAAGTGTCAAGACACTTGTCACACAAGTTTCCAAGTGTCCCACCACTTGTCACATCTCATGACATGTGGCTGGACACTTGTCTTGTGCTACTCCACTTTCCCCTTTTGTACTAGCTCTCCCCTCTCCTATAAATAAGAGCTCGTTTTTCTTCATTCATCATCATTTTTCTTTGCTGTAAACTCATGTACAGCACCCACAGATAGTCAGAAATTGGCCCCATCCATCCCCATCATCATCCCCCGCTTCTCCATTATCAAATTCCTCCATATTCCCTCTTCTATCACTGTTGTTTTACAAGACAGCAAGCCTGTAAATTCATTACAGCACCTCCTTCTCGAGCTCTATCTTCCATTTTAGTAACAAGAAGCAAGCTCTATCCATGTACTGCTGATCAACGATGGAGAAAGGCTGATTTTCCCTTTTCTTCTCTCATACTGTAATGAAATCAGTTCTTGTCATTGCATAATAGATAATGCATGTGTGTTTGTACATCTTTGCATGATCTTGTGAGAGTGAGAATTACTTCTTCTCACTCTCAGGTTGATTGTAACCGAGCTCTTCCCTAAGGGACTTGGGTTGAGTAGAAATACATTCCTTCGGGGGGAGGGGGGGGGGGGGGTTGCCCATCTTCAACCCTCAATCTTGTCTCCATTACTTTTACATTTTCATGGCTGTAATTTTGTGAGTAATTTTCATTTTCAACTTTAAGTGTTCATTCTCTTTTATATTAAATCTTGAAAACAAGCGAATATCATAATTGTTAAGCATACTACGTTGTTCGGGGCGTTTACAGTGGTATCAGAGCTTTGGCTCGGTCCTCACCCCCAACACTGGTAGTGCTTACAACTATAAGTTTGTTTGTTTTCAGCCCTTGCATTGAGTGCTTGAGCATATATTTTTTTTCTTTAGTCTCAATGGATCAATCGAGTGCTATCCTTCAAGCCATTCAAAGTCTTAGAGAGGAGAATCAGCAAATTCGTGAGCAACTTCTCAAACTAGAAAAAGTTGAGAATCCCAAAGAATTCAAGGAAAGAAGCCCATCTACTTCAAGGAGACAAAGCCATACCAATGAAAGGAGCCGATCAAGAAGTCCAACTACTTCTAAGAGGCAGTCCCATTCTACTTCAAGACAAAGAAAGAGATCGCGTCGAAGCTCATCCTCTTCTTCAAAGTCATATGGCACCTATTCTGATGGATCCTCTTCTAGTAATGAAGAGTCACACCCTTCTCGTGGAAGACCTCATCATCGTCAAAGACGTCGACATTCTTCACCCTCATCTCCATCTTCGTCCCCATCAAGCACTTCATCATCTTCAACCTCAAGATCCGAGCATGGACGAAGGCATAAGAAGAAGAAGAAGACTAAGTCACTATCTCAACTTGAAAAGAAGATCAAGTTCAGTATGTATGATGGTTCCCGAAATCCTGATCTTCTTCTGAAGTTTATTCGTCAATTTCAAATTTTGTATGGTCGTGACAAGTATAAAGAAAAAGAAAAGATTAAGTTTGCAGCTTTACATTTAACCGACTTAGCCCATACTTGGTGGACGGGGTTGGAATATGACCATGCTGCCCCAAAATCATGGCGGTCCTTTGTTCGCATGATACAAAGCCAATTTCTTCCTGTTCATTTCAAAAGAGATGTAAAAATGGAATGGGATCGGCTTTGGCAAAGGAAAAATGAGTCACTTGGTGACTATACCAAGAGATTTTGGGAGCTACTTTTGAAGGTCCAACATTTCAAGAAGATCAGCAATTCGGAAAAGCTTAGGAAGTTTCAAGGAGGTTTGCATTTTAAACTTCGTACTGCTCTTAATCATTATCATTGTTCTAGTCTCAGGGAACTCATTGACCATGCTGAGACATGGGAAATGGAGCACAATGGCAACAAATCATTCCAAAAGAATGATAAGAAGAGAGTAGCTGATGATGAGGAGTATTCAGCCCCAAATGAAGGACAAAAACAGTGGCAAAAGTAGCCATCAAATCAAAAGAAGATGAAGCCCTATGCACCTCCTAATGCTCCTCAATTTCGCTCCAATCTATACCCACAAGCAAAGCAATTTTCCGAAGAAGAAAAGCAACGCTTCATGAAAGAAGGGAAGTGCTTTAAATGTGGACAAACAGGCCACATAGCGAAGCAATGTCCAAACAAAGGACAAAGCAAGGTTTCTGACAACAAGCCTAAGTCGCCAGTGAAAATCAATGCTATCAGTGATGTAGTTGCAAACACAACTCACACTCCAGAGACGCGCAAATTATTAAAAGCTTGGGGACAGTTGCAAGGTAAGCAAGCACTATTCTTGATAGATCTTGGGGCGAATGAAAATATCATTTCCTTGCAATTAGCTAAAGAGCTTGGATTAAAGAATGAAGAGATGGACACTCCGGCAGAAGTTCGCCAAGCTTTAAATGCTGATGAAGGTGACACAGTGAAGACTGTGATACCCTACATTGGCAAGCTCAAGTTTCAAATTCAAGGCTATAGTGACGAAGATACCTTCTGTATCGGAGACCTTGATGGTTGCGATGTGATTCTTGGCATGCCCTGGAATCATAGAGTAGATTCAACGATCTTCTCTCAGAAAAAGAAGGTAGAACTCACCAACAAAGGCAAGAAGTACGAGATCCAAGCTGGAGTTTCTGGAGACACCATACCTATGGTAAGCCATATGCAAGTCTCTAGAGCAATTAAGGATTGTGTTCAATGTTGTCTGCTTTATGTCACTGATGTAAAAGATAATATGAATGCTGAAAACCAAGAGCAACTTCAGCTCTTGGAAAAGTATAAAGATTGTTTTTCGGAAGATCTTCCTTATCAGCTTCCCCCAGAAAGGCCAGAAGACCATCATATTGATATTATCCCGGGCAGTTCTCCTCCTAATATAGCACCATACCGTGTGAGCCGTCCTCAACAAGAAGAAATCAGAAAGCAAGTCGAAGACCTACTCAACCGTGGGCTAATTAGGCCAAGTAGCTCACCATTTTGTTCACCGGTTCTTCTTGTTCAAAAGAAAGATGGCACATTCAGGATGTGCATTGATTATCGAGCCCTCAACAAAATCACTGTGAAGAATCGGTTTCCTATTCCCAGAATTGACGACATTTTGGATCGTCTAGGAGGCTCAAATGTTTTCAGCCGCTTTGATCTAAAGAGTGGTTATCATCAAATTAGGGTAATACCACAAGATGTACACAAAACTGCTTTCCGCACTTCATACGGTCTTTATGAATTCTTGGTGGTTCCTTTCGGATTAACCAATGCACTAGCCACCTTTAATCGAATGATGGAGCGCATCTTTAGAGAGCATCGACAATATGTCGGTACTTTCTTTGATGATATTCTTGTCTTTAGCAAGAATGAAGAGGAGCATCATCAACACTTGGAAATTGTTCTACAATTACTACAACAAAATCAACTCTTGGTAAATGGTAAAAAGAGTAAATTTTTCATGCATAAAATAAATTACCTTGGGCATGTCATCTCTTCTGAAGGGATTCAGATGGATCCTGAAAAGATCAGGATAATCCAAGAATGGCCTCATCTTCGTGATGTACATGAGGTGCGATCGTTTCTTGGCTTATGTTCTTATTACCGCCGCTTCATCAAGCATTTTGCACATATGGCTTCTCCACTTCATGACCTTACAAAGAAGAAGATCTCTTTCCAATGGAAGGAAAAAGAGAAGGCAGCCTTCATAAGGCTGAAAACAGCTCTTACTTCTGGACCTGTTCTTATCATTCCAGATCTGGTAAAACCATTTGTGGTGGAAGCAGATGCTTGCGGTGATTGTATTGGTGCAGTGCTAAATCAAGAAGGCCATGCCGTAGCCTTTGAAAGCCGCCGTCTAAATGATGTGGAGAAAAGGTATGACATTATGAAAAGGAGCTCTTAGCAGTGGTTCATGCTTTAAAGATATGGAAACATTATCTTTTAGGCAATGAATTCCTTATTAAAATTGATCATCAAAGCTTGAAGTATTTCAAGACTCAAAAGCATTTGCAGGAGAAACATGCAAGATGGAAAAATTTCTTGTCTATGTTTCATTTTCAAATTATGTACACTCCAGGGAAACAAAATGTAGTTGCTGATGCACTTTCTAGAGTGCCTCGCATTGCAACTATTACAGTGGCTCATCATGAAGATTTTCAAACGATGAAGAATACTTATGATGAAGATACTGATTTTGCAGCAATTTGGTCAAATTTACAGCAAGGAGATTCTCATCCAGATTATTCCATCAAAGACGGTTACCTTCTCATGAACAATCGCCTTTGTGTCACTCTTTCTGTTCGACAAAAGGTGCTTAAAGAAAGTCATGAACCCCCTTATGCAGGGCATAGAGGGAGGGCAGCCACTCTAAGTGCAATTGAGCGCTACTTTTATTGGCCAACGTTACGAAGAGATACACATAACTTCATTGAGGCTTGTCTGGTATGCCAAAAATCCAAATATGATAGGCAGAAGATTCCAGGATTGTTGCAACCTCTTCCAGTGCCCAAAGATCTATGGGAATCTATCACAATGGATTTCATCTCAGGTATTCCAAGAACACCTCAAGGTCATGATATGATTTGGGTTATAATTGATAGATTCAGCAAACAATCACATTTTATTCCATGTCATAAAACATTGAAATCCGCACAAGCTGCAAGACTTTTCATTCAACATATCTTCAAATTACATGGTATGCCTTCTGAGATCATTTCAGATAGAGACTCCAAATTCACAAGTAACTTTTGGCGTGCTTTATTTGAGAATTTGGGAACCACTTTAAAGTTCTCCTCAGCTTTTCATCCTCAAACTGATGGCCAAACAGAGGTGATGAATCTCACTCTTTTGGATATGTTGAAAGCTTATGTTAGTGAACATAAGTCACAATGGGAGAAATATCTTCCATTATTGGAGTTTGCTTACAACAATACAGTGCACTCATCCACAGGGAAAGCTCCAAATGAAATAGTACAGGGTAAAGTGATTCCTCCTCCAATTATTCGCACTAAAGATAAGATTTTTGCTGCTGATGAGTTTGCTTCAGATTTAAAAACCACAATGGATCAAGTTCGAGCCACTATCAAAGTTGCCCAAGAGCGACAAAAGAAGCAAGCAGATAAACGAAGAAGACCTTTGGCTTTTGAAAAAGGTCAATATGTCTTGCTAAAGTTTGATAAAAGCAGGCTCAAACAAGGTTCTGGTCAAAATTCATCTTTTCCAAAGCTCTCCAGTAGATAATTTGGACCCTTCAAAGTGATTGAGAAAATAAATGAAGTTTCTTATCGACTTGAGCTTCCTGCTCATTGGAAAATACACAATGCTTTTCATGTAAGTTTGCTAAAACCTTACATAGGACCAGAACCAAAGGAACCCATTACTGAAGATCCCCCAGAAGTTGAAGAAATAGAGCAACTCTTGGAACCTGAAAAGATTTTGTTTCTCAAGGATCGAACCACGAGAAGTGGCCTTGTGACACGAAAATTCTTACTAAAATTCAAGAATCTACCCACAACAGATGCACAGTGGGTAGATGAAAAATTCATGAAGGATTACCCAAATATTCTACAGCAATATCAAGAAGCTTTTCAGCTGAGGACAGCTGAATAAAAGCCAGAGGGCTGTCACAACTCTATAGAAACAGAATTTGTATCCTTTTTCATTAATTTGTCTATATAATGATTTATTAAATTTATTTCCTTTGCACTAATTAGATATAAAGAAAAGTGCATTGGAGCTGGCCACTGATGAGTGGTCACAGGTTATGGTGGACCCACGCGGTGGGTTAGAGAAAATATAGTTCACACTTCCACCTATATGGCCCGATTGGGCGCCTGTGACTAGAACTCACGCATATCAGGGTTAGACTCGCACACAGAAAGGATTGATGCCTTGAAGTGTGGGCTAGATCCACCAGAACAAACAGTTACAATCAACAAGATGGCATGATCATGAAATGCTTGTATAATGTGCATGTGTGGGCTGAAAGCTTGAAATGCACATTTCTTTGCATAGGAAAGTCACATGAAGATTCGGATACCATTTTTGCGATGTACACGGAAAAAGCTTTCATATGACACCCATATTGGGGGTCCCTAAATTTTAGGAGATCCCTAAAATTTAGGAGCCTCGAATTAGCCTAAAAATGCTAGTCCTAAAAAATAGGGATGTCATTCTAAAAATAGTAAGTTCTGTACTCTGACTGTGCTTGCTAAATTTGGTTGTTTCTATTCTTGACAGTATTCAACCCAAAAAGGAAGGCCATAGAGAAGAGACAAGTGTCAAGACACTTGTCACACAAGTTTCCAAGTGTCCCACCACTTGTCACATCTCATGACATGTGGCTGGACACTTGTCTTGTGCTACTCCACTTTCCCCTTTTGTACTAGCTCTCCCCTCTCCTATAAATAAGAGCTCGCTTTTCTTCATTCATCATCATTTTTCTTTGCTGTAAACTCATGTACAGCACCCACAGATAGCCAGAAATTGGCCCCATCCATCCCCATCATCATCCCCCGCTTCTCCATTATCAAATTCCTCCATATTCCCTCTTCTATCACTGTTGTTTTACAAGATAGCAAGCCTGTAAATTCATTACAGCACCTCCTTCTCGAGCTCTATCTTCCATTTTAGTAACAAGAAGCAAGCTCTATCCATGTACTGCTGATCAACGATGGAGAAAGGCTGATTTTCCCTTTTCTTCTCTCATACTGTAATGAAATCAGTTCTTGTCATTGCATAATAGATAATGCATGTGTGTTTGTACATCTTTGCATGATCTTGTGAGAGTGAGAATTACTTCTTCTCACTCTCAGGTTGATTGTAACCGAGCTCTTCCCTAAGGGACTTGGGTTGAGTAGAAATACATTCCTTCGGGGGGGGGGGGGGGGGGGGGGGTTTGCCCATCTTCAACCCTCAATCTTGTCTCCATTACTTTTACATTTTCATGGCTGTAATTTTGTGAGTAATTTTCATTTTCAACTTTAAGTGTTCATTCTCTTTTATATTAAATCTCGAAAACAAGCGAATATCATAATTGTTAAGCATACTACGTTGTTCGGGGCGTTTACAGATGATAATAGTGATAAGCCTACTGAGTAATGAAGAAGATGATACTCTTGCTAATGTTGTAGATTATGTCTAAAAGAAGTGGCTCAATGATGGAATATGATGGCTTCATGAAGAATCACTGATGGCACTATTGAAAAAGAGTAATATATCATGGGATGTTGAGGATATAGAGGCTATTAATGTTGATAGTTCTTTAGTTCTTCAGATGGTCTTTCACAAAAATCATACAAGCCAACTGGTGCCCTCCTAAGGGGTGTGTCTAACTTACTTATGTAGTGATTTATATATGTGCAAGTGGAATTAGCAGATAGGTCAAAAACTCCAACCAAGCCCAAAGTGTTGTTCCACACTTCAAGACCTAGTTCATGAAAAGTTATTGTTTGATGCTAAACTTATGGTTACATGTCATTCAAGCAAGTTAGGGTGTCCTACCCTTGATGTGTTTTGAGACTCTGTAGTGAGGCAAGAGCTAGGGGGTTAGAGATGCAACTAGTTGATTAGAGCCAATAGACACACCTAGCTTGAGAATCCCTAAATATAGTGAAAAGGATGTGAGTGTACCTATCTAACCATGGAGCTCTCTCTCTCTCTCTCTCTCTCTCTCTCATGAATGGATGAATGAATGAATGATTGAAGGAAGGAAGGAAGGAATGAATGAATGAATGATACAAAGGATTCAATCCTTAGGGAATGGTTGCAAGGTGAGTTAAAAGCACCCTTTTCTTAAGAGATATGGACTAAGAAAGGTTCAAAGATGAATGGCTAACTTTGGCTGAAAAGGATGTGTATACTGATCAAACCTACTATCCACCATATTCTCCAACAAGGCTACACATTAGGAAGGGAATAATATAGCTCAAAGATGAAGTCTTGCCATGGTAGTGCAATCAATCCTTGTGTTGATGTCAAAGAAACAAGGTCATAGTCCATCCTCATAGGGAGTCAGTGAGTGCTATAAGAGCTTAAAAATGAGGCAAAGATGTTTACCTGTTATTTTCAATGTTGGATCTGGACAATTTGTGAATAGTTTGAGGAAACTATTAAAATGGGGCTACAAATCCTACAACTAAAAGTGGTATATTTCTCTCATACAAAGCATTCACATTGGGGATCTTGGGAAAATTATATTTGCTATGTTGCTTAACATCATTTCATTGGCATACCTTCTTGGATGAGAGCAATAGAGCACATCTACCCTTCGATTGGAGTAGCAAAAGACAGAATAGGCTAGTTCTCCTACTTCAAGGATGGAATACGTCTAGTTTGGTTGAAGCGTCCATGCCTCACATGGTTTTCTACCAATTTTGTGTGGTAAGAGTTCTTATCCTTGCCTTTTCCTTCTAGACTATCTAGACCATAAGATTTGCAACCTGTGCATAGGTGATTTCTTCCCTCTTTCTCATAAGGTGGGGCTAGTAGTAGGAAGTAGCAAGAGATGAAGAAGGTGAGTTAGAAGTGGATGACACATTAGACTCCTTAGAAATGGGGTGCTGAAGTAGAGTGGGAGAGTCGAGAGGAGTGAACTCTACTCGAGACGGTGCAACTAGGGACAAGGATCAATAAGAATACCACTGATAGGAAGTTCAACATTGGTATCTGCCTAGAGCAACCATAATAAAAGCTCAAGATGCGGGGCTAGATGGGGATTTAGAGCATTTTGGGATCCAAATATAGGCATTACCCTTGTAGTAACCTTGAGCCTCTAAAAGGAAACGGACCGCCCAACACAAGAATATCTTTAGCTTTTGAGGAGTTTTGCGATGTTAGATGGGCATGTAATGCTCATAAGGGTTTAGAAGGTGGAGGTGGGGCTGGCAAAGTGGTGCAAGGTTGCCACTGAAAGTGAGTTGACATCTTAGGTTGGAGTTTGGAGGCTAGACTAACAGGATTCTATAAGCAATTGATGGAGTAACGAGCCACCAAAGTGAGAAGGGGTGGGATGAGTAATTGTTGTTTGCCCAACATGTCCCCTTTACTTAGAACAAAAATGACTCGAGCACCATGGAATTGCAAATGAATGTATTGATCAAGATAGTTGATATTGCAACACAAGGAACTTGATGCTTAAAGGCTCAACCCAAGAGAAGTTCCTTTCCTACATCTTCTCAATTTGAAAGAACATAAAAAAGAATGGGAATGCTTTTAGTCTCAACAATAAGCAAGAGATTACATTCACCTAGGTGTGAGTAGGGTTGGCCACCAGAAGGATTGAGATTGGTGTGCGTGGGTGTCAAAGTGGGTTGACCCAACTACATCCATGTGTCATATGGAAGTGTGTTATAGTCAAAACCTTGATCAATGAGGGCATCACTAGTAGGTGAGTTGCTTGGTAGTAGTCGATTGGATCCAAAGAAAGGTCAGAGAAATGAAAAGGTCATTCTCAAGATCCATAAAAGAAATAGAAACATCTTGGACATTAAAGAATAGATGGGAGTTTTGCATGAGGCTCGATCAAATCAACTTATGAGCATCATCCTTTTGCTCAAATTGCTCATACCATGTTTATTTAACCACCATGCCCATGCTGATAGGAACATCCAAAGGGTACATGGGGTGTTCATGTAAGTAATGGCTTGGGGGTAATACTTATTAATATGGCTACCATTAAACTATACAATGCCTTCCCCCTCTAGGGTCTCAAGTTCAACATTGCATGTCTTACAGATTTGATGAACGCAATATGGCCCTATGCCTTGGACTTTCAATTTCTACTTATGGCCTTTGAGAGAGTACAAGAGCACCAAGTCACTTTGTCAAAGGATTTTTGTTGAATATGTCTATCAAACCATGTTGAGAGATCGAGCTCCACTCGCGATATGCCAGGGTGACTGTTGTGCATTTATGTCACCGACTTGTCAGTTGCAGATGCGGTTGGTACACCGCCCATGAATAATAGCTACATGACAGCTATCCTTATCTACTCTAGTTCGTGGCTCAGTTAGTATGCCACCTTAGTTAGTTGAGTTTGGTTTGAGACCCATATATAGGGTTCTTCTATTTCTTTGTATTAGAGTTCTTTTGGCTTACACAACTAAGAAGAGAAAAATTGTTTTCAGCCTCCACCTCTGTGTGTATTCCCCCATTGTGCAAGCAAGAAAGCTACAAGTGAGACTCCTTCCTTCTCTCCCACAATCTTGACATGGTATCAGAGCCTTGTTCGTGGTAAGGAGCTCAAGAAAGCAAGCCAAGCTCGCAGTGTTCTGGTAAGAGGAGCAGTGTTGCTTTCATTTTCTGTTTTGGGAGCATATCTCTGCAGGTAGCACAGCCGGAAATTGCAAGAGTGCATTGTCTCAGGTTGAGACGCCCTTCGCGGTGAAGCAAGAGGGCAGTATATGCTGCGGGAATGGGCTTTAGCCCTCGGCAACCCTGTTTTTTTGATTTGAGGCCATTTCGGGGCCTGTTTTGGAGGCGGAAGTTTTCTGCACGCACTCAGGAAAAGGCCCAGTTTTATGCTGTGCGACCACTATTCTACAGGTCGGTGAAAAGTTACTGTAGAAATTGCATCGTATGCTTGTGTGCAGAGACATTGGGAGTTACAGAATCATCCTTGTTGCCTGTTGATGCAAAATCGTCACTAGGAAGTGACTGTGTGGTCAAATACCACTTTCGTCAGTTTTGCAGATTAGCCCTTGTGAGGCTGAAGTTGTGTTCTTTGCAGTGACAGAACTTTTTGTAGTGTTCTATAATGGCGTCTGATTCTCTCTCACAGATTGTCACTGAAAAGCTTGACAAGAACAACTTCCAAGCATGGAAGTTTAGAATGACGAAATTCCTTATGGGAAAAGGATATTGGGAATTTGTTGCAGGAAATGAAGAAGAACCAGTTCTTCCTGATGTTCCCAATCAACAACAAATGCAGGCAAACAATAATGTTGAATGCTACTACTGTGGTAAAATGGGTCATATGGCTAAAGACTGCTATAAAAAGCAGAATGACATCATGAATGGAAAACTGCAACAAGGAAATTATGCATCTTCAAGTAGACAGGGTGATGACAGAAATGAGCATTTGTTTATGGTGCAGCACATGAACAATTCCATGACAAGTGCAGAAGAAAGCAATGATGTATGGTATGTTGACTCAGGTGCATCAAACCACATGACAGGTCATGCAGAATGGATGGAGGATGCAAGGAAAATGGAAAAACCAGGATTTGTGGAGATTGGTGATGATACTGCACATCCTATTATGCAGATTGGAAAAATTCCTTTGTCTATGCAGGATGGGAAAAAGAAATACCTGTCCGATGTATTTCATGTCCCGAATATCACCAAGAATCTAGTTTCTGTTGGTCAAATGGTTGAGCAGGGCTTGCAGGTCAGATTTAATCCTCATGGATGCTTTGTTGAGGATATGAAAAATAAAGGTCGCTTGATAGCAAAAGGAAAGAAGAAGGGCAGAATGTTTACGTTGGATGCAGACATGTCTGAATTGAGTGCAGCAATGTTTGCACATGGGACCGGTGTAGTTGCAGATATTGATATCTGGCATAAACGCATTGGTCATGTTAATGTACAGCGACTTAAATCAATGCAGGCCCAAAATATTGTTGCAGAATTGCCAAAATTCAAGGTTGCAGAAATGCATAAGGTATGTGAAGCTTGTCAGTTTGGAAAACAGGCAAGGAAACCATTTCCTAGACATGTTCAAGAGAGTAAAAAGCCATTGGAATTAATCCACTCTGATGTGTGGACTACTAAAGTTGCATCTCTTGGAGGCTGTCATTATTTTGTCACTTTTATTGATGACTATAGCAGAAAAGTTTAGGTGTATTTTAAAGAAAAGTGAAGTTTTTGGGCATTTCAAAACTCTTAAAGCTATGGTTGAAAAAGAAACAGGCCTGCAAATAAAATGCCTAAGGTCAGATGGAGGGGGAGAGTACCTCTCAAATGAGTTTGCAAGGTTCCTGCAGGAGCATGGCATAAAGCAGCAATATTCATGTACTCATACCCCACAACAAAATGGAATTGCAGAAAGGAAAAACAGGCATATTGGAGAGGTATCTCGTGCCATGCTCAATGAAAAAGACTTGCCAGATTTTTATTGGGCTGAGGCAGTTGCTACAGCAGTCTACATAATGAACAGGACTCCCACTGCAGCAATACATGGCATGACTCCAGAGGAGAGGTATACTGGTAGGAAACCAGATATTTCTCATTTGAAAATTTTTGGTTGCATTGCCTATGTACATGTGCCAGATGAGTTGAGATCCAAGTTGGATCCAAAAGCTAAGAAGTGCATCTTTATTGGTTACTCTCTGCAGAAGCAAAAAGGGTATAGATGCTATAACCCTTCTACTCGTAAGTTTACAGTGAGCAGAGATGTTGTTTTTGATGAGATGAGTAGCTGGTATAAACCAGTAAATGTGATTGATGATGTAGATGCACAAAATGGTAATGCTGCACATAATTCACAGCAGCAGTCACAAAATATTAGTGGACCTGGAGCGTCCTCTAGCAGTGGTTCACATTCTTCGCCATGGACAGGCAGATTGAGATCAGGAGAATCTTCTCAAAGCAATGCAGATAGTGGTATGCAGGTATCACGAAAAGGAAAAGAGAAGGTTGATCAGCCCATGTTTGATGTGAATGCAGGTCACTCTTATGTGGATGGTGAATCCAGTGGCTCAGAACAGAGCATTGATGATGAGTTGGGTATTCCTTCTATTGTTACACCTAGAGTAAGGAAGACCAGGGATGTTTTGAGAGCACTTGGAAGTGAACCTACTTTGCGCAGGTCAACCAGAGTTAGGTATCCTGTGGATAGGCTGAAATATGATGGATTTACAGCCATTCACTATGCATATATGGTCAAAGTGATACAGGAACCAGAACCCACTTCTTTTGAGCAAGCCATGGGAAAAGAAAAATGGGAGAAAGCCATAGATGAAGAAATGGATGCCTTGGAAGCAAATGCTACATGGGAATTGGTACCTTTGCCTAAAGGTAAGAATGCAATTGGCTGTAAGTGGGTTTATAAGGTAAAGCACAATGCAGATGGTTCTGTGAACAGATACAAGGCAAGATTAGTAGTCAAGGGGTATGTACAAACATATGGCATTGACTATGAAGAAACATTCAGTCTGGTTGCAAGGATGGCAACCGTAAGAGCAGTCATTGCTATGGCTGCATCAAAGGAATGGTCTTTACATCAGATGGATGTAAAGAATGCCTTCTTGCATGGTGATTTGCAAGAAGAGGTATATATGGAGTAGCCACCAGGTTATGTGCATGCTGTTCATCCTGAGTTTGTTTACAGGTTGAAGAAAGCATTGTATGGCTTGAAGCAAGCACCTAGAGCATGGTTTGACAAGATAGGACAGTATCTTGTCACTATTGGCTTTCAGATTTCCAAGGCAGATTTCTCACTTTATGTGAGGAAAACAGAGAAAGGTATTATGCTACTTGTCATTTATGTTGATGATTTGATTATGACAGGTGACAGTGATGAAGATATCCTTCATGTGAAAATGCTATTGAAGCAGAAGTTTGAGATGAAGGATTTGGGAGAGCTGCGTTATTTCTTGGGCATTGAGGTGATTAGATCACCAAGTGGGATACAGCTCTTGCAGAGGCAGTATGGATTGGACATGCTGTCCAAATATGGGATGGCAGGCTGTAAGCCTATTTCAGTTCCTTTGGAGCAGAATGTGAAGCTGAGCGCAGATGCAGGTGAGCTTTTGGAAGACCCTACTATGTACAGACGCATAGTGGGAAGTTTGATTTATATGACTATTACCAGGCCAGATTTGAGCTATGCTGTTGGATTGGTAAGTCAGTTTATGCAGGCTCCAAGGAAACCGCATTTGGATGCGGCTAGACACATACTCAGGTATGTGAAGTCCACATTGCAGTATGGACTATTTTATGAGACTGGGGTTCAGATACAGTTGCATGGATACAGTGATGCTGATTGGGCTGGTAGCATTTCTGATAGACGATCTACCAGTGGATATGTGTTCTCTTTTGGGAGTGCTGCAGTCACTTGGAGCAGCAAGAAACAGCCTATAGTTGCCTTATCCAGCATAGAGGCTGAGTACAGGGGTGGAACAATGGCTACATGTGAGGTAGCTTGGTCGCATAAGCCACTTTATGATATGCATCAGCCTACAGATGGGCCAGTTGTCATTTATTGTGACAACATGAGTAGTATACACTTGGAAAATAACCCAGTCTATCATGCTAGAACAAAGCACATTGAGGTGCATTATCACTATGTACGAGAGAGGGTTTTACTAGGTCTTATTGATGTAGTTTATGTCAGCACAGAGGATCAGGTAGCTGACATATTCACAAAGGCATTGGGCGCAGAGAAGCTGCGCAAGTTCAGAGACCTGCTTGGTGTGCAGGAATTGGGATTGAGCTCGAGGGGGAGTGTTGAGAGATCGAGCTCCACTCACGATATGCCAAGGTGACCGTTGTGCATTTATGTCACCGACTTGTCAGTTGCAGATGCGGTTGGTACACCGCCCATGAATAATAGCTACATGACAGCTATCCTTATCTACTCTAGTTCGTGGCTCAGTTAGTATGCCACCTTAGTTAGTTGAGTTTGGTTTGAGACCCATATATAGGGTTCTTCTATTTCTTTGTATTAGAGTTCTTTTGGCTTACACAACTAAGAAGAGAAAAACTGTTTTCAGCCTCCACCTCTGTGTGTATTCCCCCATTGTGCAAGCAAGAAAGCTACAAGTGAGACTCCTTCCTTCTCTCCCACAATCTTGACAAACCATACCTTACATCATGCCTTTTTAGCAAGGAGGGCATGTGTGGCTAAAACCTAAGTCTCATTGAGGCATTCCAATTCCATAAGGCATGGTCCAAGCACTAGTGCCTTCCCACCAATGCTCATGTATTGCAATGCAAAGATTGGGGATAAGAAACTCTACTAGCATCATGGCATCAATGCCATAGGTAAGTCAAATGGATTTTGGCTAGTTGTAGTCTTTAAAGTTGTTTGATAAGCCCACAGGGATACTAGAAGCTTGCTATCCCAATCTAAAATGTGAGACAAAAATAGTCCTGGTCAGAACATCCAACAAAATCTTGTTGGTAGACTTAGCTTGGCCATTGGCTTGAGGATAATAAGGAGATGACTTGTGGTGGATAATTAGAAAGATAGAGAGCAATCCCCCAATAATCTCATTTAGAAAGTGAGTCTTGTGAATCACTAACAAACTCAATAGGGTAACCAAAATGAGAAATTACTTGCTCCCGCAAGAACTTAGCCATGGTGCAAGTGTCATTCTTGCAGAGGTGGCTCAAGCCTTAACCCATGTAGTCATATAATTAGTTGTGACAATGATGTGACATGCTTGGAAGTACTAGGTGGCTAAAGGGACAGATCCTACAAAGTCAAATCTCCACATTTCAAAGGGTTGTCTCGAAATTCCTTGTGATAGCTCCATCTTATCCTTGCGAATCAAAAGTTTAGTATATTGGCACTTGTCACAATGCTTAACAAAGCATGCCACATCCTTGGACAAGGTGGGGCACCATAACAAGGACTAGAAAACCTTGCAAGATTGCCCATCATCCAACAACAATGCCACCATGGGTTTCTTGAAGTAGACCCTCAATCTCATACTCATACATGCATCGTCAAAGGAGATTATTCTACCCTAGTCAATAAAGTTGATCAGGAACCATCTAGTAGGTTTGAGTCTTAATCAAAAGTGAGTGAGAGGAGCCTTTGCAATGGAGCATTCATGAATTCCATTCTCCAAAATAGCAACAATATCATTTTCCCAATGAGGTGTGAGATTATCCTTGAGCAACTAGGCCTCCTCACAAAGTCTAAACAAATGGGCATCGAGTAACTTGTCATCTATACCAATTTTCTTTTCTCCACTTGTTAGTCAAGACATGTGATCGACCATATAATGCTGCTTTCCTTTGAACAACTAGGCCTCCTCACAAAGTCTAAACAAATGGGCATTGAGTAACTTGTCATCTATACCAATTTTCTTTTCTCCACTTGTTAGTCAAGACATGTGATCGACCATATAATGCTACTTTCCTTTGCACACAACCACAAAGAAATGAAACTCAAGCAAAAGAAATAACTTTCTAAAAATTAGGTCCATAGCACATGGCAGATCTTGATGATCAACAAAAAACATGAAGGGAGTGGCAAGCAATTAATGTCCCAAATTCTTAACTACATAAACCATTGCTCAACCTTCTTGTTTAGTGGTGGAATAATTTATCTTGATGTCAATGAGTTACGTGTTGTAAAGCTCACTAGAAAGTCCATATTGTGTTCACTAGGTTAGCAATTTTGGATGCATCAATATAAACATGGAATGTGAATGTCCAATCTAGGGCTTGTAAAATAGGTGCTAAAACAAGAGCCTTCTTCAAGACCTCATTGACTTATTTACATTTGGCAATCCACTCCCAAACAATCAAAAGCTTGTAAAGTGGCATGGCAATAGTAGTATAGTTTAGAATAAAGCGGTGATAATAACTAGTATGCCCTAAAAAGCATTGAATGCCTTTAGGATTGGTGGGAGATGGAAGCTCCATAATAACCTTGATCATGGCAATGCCATTCTCAGACACATTGTGTTCTAGAATAATGCCATGCTTGATCTAAAATTGACATTTTAGTGGATCTAATTAGGGATGAAAGCTAGCCTTGATCTTGGCTATATCAATGGCAATGCCATTCTTGGACACTACATGTTCTAAAATAATGCCATGTTTTATCTAGACTTGACATTTCTCTCTTTGGCCTCTTTTCTAACTTGTTCACTAACCCCAAGGCCTTCTCCATGACCTTTGGGCTAAGTTCGACTTTCACTCTCCTAGTGCCATGTCCTTGTTTGATTTTCAACGTGCCACTATTTTTTTGGACATCAAAAGTTTTCAGAAACTTTGTGCATTTGCTATGATCTATGTCCTTGTCCAAATTCTTCAGGTACTTAGCAAGATTGTACAGTTCTATTATTTGCTTGACAACCTCTTCCGATGTCACCAGCTCCTCTAGGTTATGGATGCTGTGGTGTTTCAATAGGTTGAAGGTGCATGTCTCCATGGCTAAGCTATATTTTTTGTGTTTTTCCTCTAAGAATGGGAGCTTGTTGATTTTATCCTATTGCCCTGCCATTTGGGTTCCTGTCATCACACAACAATCCACAATGAGTTCTCCTTGAAGGATATTTCTTGCATAAAAGGTAAAGTGATTAAAAAGAAACACTATATCAAATGGTGAAATATATAAACCACGAAATGAGAATTTCCACATCAATCAATCCATACATTCCATGTAAGAGCTTCACGGAGAATTTTTACTAAAAGAAGAAGAAAATTCAATTCATCCTTTTCTTTTGAAGTTCAACCCCTATTTCGAGTCTTAATAGCACATTGTTGCTCCACACTGGTCATGATTTGATAGCCCTCTTATTCCCATTGAATGCATAGAGTATACCACTTGCGTAAGAAATTGGACTAAGATTCAACTAATCATTGGAACTCAACAAGTTCCTGTGGTGGCATGGGAATTTTGTTCTTCTTGAAGGATGTGATTAAGCATTGGCTTAAGGCCTGTTCTCTTGAAATTTCATTGGGAATCAACTCTTCTGCAATGATGGAGGCCTTTATGAAGATGAATTTTTATTCTTTCCAAGAACATGGTAAAGAATGCACCTCATTTGCTATGTGTTTGTCAAGTAGACCTAGGTCTAAGCATTTGTAACCTTTAGCAAACAAGATGAAAGTTGAGTCCAATCGTCATCAAATGCACGTTACTAAGTCATCTCATATGTCCATTGCCATGTTGGAAGCCAATTCAAGAATGGATCGTCATTGTTATCATGGCTTAAGGACTACTAGTGGTTTTGGTTTAATTGGATCAGATGGGTTGGTACATGGTGTTTCTACTTTGGGATTCTCATCAGGTTTGGTGGGCATGGTTTGAGAAGTTGATTAGGTTTAAAGTTGCTGGGGTAAAAGGCCTTTGGGCCTACCCGTGTATACTGTGACCGCCCATTCTTTATTCATATATAATATAATAGTGCAATAAGGTTGTCAGTTCAGTTGGACAACACCTACATTGTGTGTGCTCTTCTCTCCCGCATCTTCCTCTTCTTGCCATTGCATCCCCTTCAACTGGTATCAGAGCGGGTCTTCAAGAGCTCATCCCGGCCTTCCACACGAGGTATGAGATCTTCATTCTCACTTAGTTTTCAGCTCAACAGGTTTTCACAAGTTGTGGGCAGCCATAGCTCACATCTCTTGGAGCTTCCTTCACCTGGATCTTGCTTCCAGCCTATCAAGGCTTGCTGAGGCTTGGTGTAGGCCTTCTTTGGCCCCCATTTGTGCCCCATTGTTGACACCTGGGACAGTAGAACCCCCCCAGCCAGCTCACTTTTTTTTGCGCCTGTTTCAAAATCTAGCCCAAAAATCACTCCTTTTGTCATATCTCGGGCATTCGGAACCCGATTTAGGCAAGGTAAGAGTCCAAGTTGGGGTTTTGGCACGCTTCGGACATGATGGTGATGTCCAATTTTCCAAATTCTGATGATAGAATATTTTGCAATAGATTTCAGGTCTGAGACAGCATATATTTGTATGCCTATGGCTTATGTGATGCTTCTACTGATGTCTATTGATACTGGATCACTTGTGGATGTTATGCCTCTTATGTGAGACGCATTTAGAGTTGATTTAGCTTAGCCATTGACTATTTTGAATAATCCCAAATTTGTCCAAAACAGGATAGCCAACTGTTACTTCAATTTTATGCTTACAAGTCTTGGCATTTAATGCTTGATTATGCTCGGTTGTTGCCTATACATACGGGAATGTATGCCTATGTTTTGCATATGGGTTTGAGCTTGGATTGAGCACTAATTTTCTCAGTTTACAGAGGTTATATGCTGCTGGAAACTTCAGGGCTGAAGCTATTTATGCTACGGTTGGGTTATACCTATTGGTTACGGGGTGCTCTCGGCTACTTGGTATGATGTCATGATGTATTTGGACTATGCCACGTCTTGTTTATGCTCTGGAATGCTTTTGAGCTAAGATTAGAGCTCGATTTGGGTTTGACTGTCACTTTTTTGCAGATGGAATTTCATCTATGACATGGTTTATGCCTAGGCTACCCAGTACAGGTTATGATGTCTTGGTGAATGCTTTATGCTTTGGCTGTGGATGGCAATTCTTTGAGCTCGTCTCAACATTCATTTGAGTATTCCCTTGAGCAATTGGACATTGACTTGGCTTTTTCCATTATGACTTGGCTTTTTCCGTTACGACCTTGGATGCTATATGGGATTTGATGCTTCAATTATGGATCTTGGCTATTACTTGGATGCACTTACAGGTATTGAGAGCAGTGAACTGCTCCCTTGTTTTGGCAGTTGCCTGTTGAGCTGCGATTGCTCATTTGCATTTGATATGCGGGATACTTCTTGATCAGTGGACTTGGATAGTGCTTGGGATTTATAGTTATGGCTTTCTTACTCCTCTGTTGTCTAGCTTCTATGCTAGTTGGGCTCTTGTTACCCGTCCATGTAAGAGAGCAGATGCTATGTATGCTTACCCGTCTATAAACATGGTCTACTGTTGTATACCTTACATCGCCACTTATTTGGATGTTGTTGTATAGATGTTTGGGCTTCACCTGGAGCTTGACTCTTGCAGGATGCTTTGCCACTTGTCGGTCTTTACTTGACTTGGATGTTTCTTGGTGGCATGATGTACTGTAGAGCTATGGGTATGCATATGGTTATGGGCTGATTTCATGGCTGAATATCATATGCTCTTATGACAGATGTCTTATGCTTTACTGTACTGTTGTTGGTTATGTCATGCAATTGGCTATGACTCTTCTTCATGTGGGAGCTTTTGCATCCTTGATTGATGCCTTTATGTCCTCCCATCCATTGAGGTTTCATGAGCATTTGCAGCATGCTTCTACCACTGATGTACTAGCAGATGATTGTCTTTATGAGTAGGTTCCCTATGTTGGGATAGCCCTCGACTGCTTGAGCTCCGTGGATGCTATGGATAGCCCTATTCATGATGACTTGGATTCCTTGTCATCTTCTACAGGTTCTTCTACTTTAGGTGTTGTTTGCTTCCATTGTGGGAAGATTGGGCATGTTCAAAGAATATGCTTTATCAGTTACCCATGATGATGCAGTTGAGTATGTCCTCCTATCATCTAGTTTCCCTATAGCTTACTTGCTCAATGATCAAGCCCATGCCTTTGATTGGCTTTTCGACTCCATGGCATCTTGTCATGTTACCCCTCATAGAGCATGTTTCTCTTCTTACAGGGAGGTTGATGGATGTATTGATCTAGGCCTTGAGCAGAATTATACTATTGTTGGTACAGGGAACATACACCTAGCTTTGCCTAATGGGACTTCTCTTATGCTTAGGGATGTTCTACATGTTCCCATGCTCAGTAAGAGCCTGATTTTTGTCAGTTAGTTGCATGATGCAGGTTACTCTGTTTCTCTTCAGGATAGGTCATGGAAGATCTATCATGGTTGCTTGGTTTTGGCCAGAGGTTCTCGAGTTGGTTCTCATTACCTAGTGCATGTCTCTCATGTGGGAGATCCTATGGTTGTAGTTATTTGGATACCACATGCATTGTTATGGCATTATCGCCTAGGCCATATGCACCATAGAGAGATGGAGATCTTGTCTCGTTCAGACTCATTGCTGCCTCCTATGTCACTTACAGATCTTGATGCTTGCCCTGATTGTACTCTTGGTCCTTGTAGAGCCCCCTTGGCTTATGGTGATCGTATGAGGCATGATCCTCTAGATTGTGCAGTATATGGACCTATGCCTTCCCAGTCACTTGTTGGAGCATCGTACTTTGTGACCTTTGTTGATCATACTACCCATCGTGTTTGGGGTTTTCCCTTGGTGCAGATTGAGGATGCTGTAATTATGCTTGACAGGTTTATGGATTCTGCTGGTAGCAGGCCTAGGTGCTCTCTCTCCCAACTTTCGGACCTCTTGTTAGCAATATGGCATTGATTTCTTGCACCCATGGTATTATGGGATTGCTCATGGCATGTTTCTGTGACCTTACAGGCAAAGGTTGCTTCTATGCTTACCATATCTGGGTTGCCTTATGGCTTTTGGGCTGAGGCCCTTATGACAATAGTCTATTTGGTTAATAGGACACCATGCTTGACCTTGGATGGTATTACACCCCATGAGGCATGGAGTGGCATGCAACCCTCCTATGATTACTTGAGGATTTTTGGTTGCCCAGCATCTGTACATATGCCACATGAGCCTATGTCACGTAGATGTATCCTCCTTGGTTATGGAGATAGTGACTTTAAGGCCTACATATTATGGGATTTGGATGCCCAGCAGGTCATACGCAGCTGTCATGCTATCTTTATGAGACGCAGACACCTCTTAGCCCTCTTGATGAGCGTTTAGTACACTTTATGGCTGATTTTACAGCAACTACAGTGCCATTACAACAAGCTGTTTATGCTAAAAATGAGGCACTTATTGGCCCAAATGACATAGCTATGCATAACAGTCAGGGTCAGGATGTTGGTGGTCAGTTGCTAGACCCCTTGCAGGCTCATGAGAGCCGTTTTCTTGTAGTTTTGCAGGCTAGACAACCAACCATATGTCAGTCTTCCGCTTCACTGAGGCCACATGTAGTCTTGAGACCGCGTTGGACGAGTTGGACGAGTGTCCAAGATGTTGGCCCTCTTTCAGTGATTGACTCTAGAGAGTTTGATTGTTCTCCGCTGTCTTATATGCACCACGCTGATGCTATGCACGACTCTAATGCTTTACAGCCGTGCACTGATGAGTTGTGCTTGCTTCATGAGAAGCATTCTTGGATTGCTCTGTTGTATGGAGCTGCGGGATCACTTATCTCTTGGATGCCATGGACTCGGGGATGTTTGACTCTTCTTCTACAGAGGTTCCCGACACTTCTTGCACAGCTCGCTTTCCTATTGGGCATTGGGTGAGATGTTATGATTCCTCACCTTGTCTTTTTTTTTTCTTTTCTTTGTTTTCACTCCCTAGCCACATTGGCCTTTTAGTGGGAGGTTGTTGGGGTAAAAGGCCTCTAGGCCTACCCGTGTATACTGTGATCGCCCATTCTTTATTCATATATAATATAATAGTGCAATAAGGCTGTCAGTTTAGTTGGACATAAGCTACATTGTGTGTGCTCTTCTCTCGCGCATCTTCCTCTTCTCCTTCTCCACTGCCATTGCATCCCCTTCAAAAGTTTGGTTTATTGCTTTGCAGTTAGATTGTGTAGTGGTGATCACATCAGAGTTATTAGGTGGAAGCTCATTGACTTGATGATTGGTTTCTCATTGACATTTGATTGAGCTTTTGGTTGATAGACCATTGGAGCACTCATGGATTGAGCACCCTTCCTCTCGGCTTTTCTCTTACCTTGTTTTGATTTATGTTTCTAGGTATTATTTTTTGGAGCTTGGGATTGAGGGCCATACATACCACTTGTAAGTTTGAGCAACCACAACAAGGTGTTACCTTCATAGTAACCTTGGACGTGCAATAGGGCTTTTGGGACCTAGCACAGCCTAATCACCAGTGTACCATAGGAACACTAACTCCTTCGTTTAGGTCTAGAGTGTGAGGCATGAAAACTGTGAGTATCTAATGATTGGCTTTTGTGAGGCTATGGTCTATAGTTGGGGGTCCACTTGATTGTTTGATCCGTGGCTTTGGGTGTGGTTTCTAGATACTAGCGAGACTTAACAATGGGTGTACATTATGGTGCACTACCTCCCTCCTTAGGGGGGTCGACATTGGGGTTGACTATCAGTGGCACTATAGGCTTTTGGGTGGCTGTGGTGCCCGCCACCTCTGAAAGCTGTTACTATTCTAATATTTCCCATTAGGGATATATAGAGTGGAGCAAAACCATGAGCCTTTAGCTCATCCTCATTATCTTCTCATTTTTCATCCACTTAGTCACACACAGAAAGAGAGAGTTACACTAGGTTTGACTAACCATCATCTAAATATAGTTAAGTCAAGTCTACCAACTTATTCAATGACACACACATGTACAACTATATCCAGCTAATCTCGATAAGTCACACAGGCATAAAGAGAGACATGGTGGAGCTTGATTTCCACTTGATTTCCAATACTCCCCCTCAAGCTCAAACCATATGCAATACTCCAAGTAGCTGCCTAAAATAGATGAACTTTTCTTTACCAAGTGATTTGATAAAGATATCCACTATCTGGTCTTCAGTCTTCACATGCATCAGTCAATTTGCTCTGCTAGTACCATTTCTCTGATGAAATGGTAATGAACTTTAATGTGTTTAGATCTTGCATGGTAGACATGATTGCTTGCAAGCATCGCACTGCTAAGATGATCAAAATGCAGCTTCACTTTGCTATCCAAGTGTATCCCCAAGTCATCTAGTAACTCCAGCAACCAAACAACTTCAGAGGACTCTAAGCCCGCACCCCTATAATCAGCTTTTGTTACTAGACAATGCAATTGTAGGCTATTTTTTACTTGTGCTGCCCAATCCAAATGCATAGCCACTGGTTGACGTCCTGTCATAGGCACAACTAGCCTAGTTAGCGTCGGTATACCTTGTCAAGTCAAGGGGTTTTCCATATGCATAAAATAGCCCATAATCTATAGTACCCTTTACATATCTTATGATCCTCCTGCCTGCATCCAAATGTGGCTTGCGAGGGTTCTGCATGAACCGATTGATCAGCCCCACAACATAACTCAAGTTAGGTCGACTGCCCACCATCTGTCTATACATGGTTACATTCTCAATTTTTGTCCCAACATCAATTTGCAGCTTGACATTTTGGTCTAGGGGTGTATCCATAGCCTTACATTTAGCCACACCATACTTTTGTAACATTTCATAAGCATACTGCTTTTGTAATAGCCATTTGCCTTGAGGCATAAACACACTACCCCAATTCCCAGAAAATATTTCAACTCACTAAGATCTTTGACTTTGAATTCAGCCTGCAACAATGATTTAATTTTAGCAATCCCATTCCCATAATCTCCAGTGATGATTAAATCATTTACACAAACAACCAGAAATACATAGCCATGAGCTATCTTCTTCACAAATAAACTGTGATCTACATCACCCAACTTAAATCCATGCTACTATAAATAGTTGCTAATTTGAGCATTCCATGCTCTAGGTGCTTGTTTCAGCCCATATAATGCCCTTTTTAGTTTGCATACATGTGTAGGATAGTCCGGATGCACATAGCCTTCAAGATGCTCCATATAAACTTCTTCATGCAAATCACCATTCAAAAAGACATTTTTCACATCCATTTTCCATAACTTCCAGCCTTTAGACGTTGCCAATGCAATGACTATTCTAACAGTTGCCATTTTAGCCACAGGGCTGAAAGTCCCCTCATAGTCAAGGCTGTACTGCTGTGCATATCCCTTTGCATATAACATGCAAACATAGCACATGTCTATAACATATAGTAGCAGAAAGTGGATTCTAGTAACGTGTCAGGATCTTGATACATTTTAGTAGTCCATCAGGAGTCTGATCTAAGGTTGCTGCCTGGCACTCCTACGGAATGTCACAGGATTTGTTGGTTAGTGACTCCCGAGTCTACTCTGCAACAAAATATATCAGCTAACCCTATTAGGATTGACTTGGGTTTCAAATGGTTAAGTCATTCCACAGCCTTCTAGCGTCAATCTTCAGTCTCCTTTGCGTAGATTATCTGTATGAAGTGGACTCATATCGCACTTGGTTCAAAGAGAATGGGAAAGGAGAGGTATGCATCTCTCGACCTCTTTACCCGTAGGGTAAAGTCCCATTCCGGTCCCCTAAAACACTATGAGCTAGAGTGCTACCCTACATTATATCAGGTCAATACGTCATTGTGATTTGAATGTTGAGAAGCCTCTTAGCTCTCTGGGACCACCCCACCATAGGGCGAGGAACCCGTCGGGGGCCCCTCCCACCCGCTTTCCTTAATAGCTTTGTTTTTCTACTTTCCTAAGGGCACATTAGTGGTAGCACATATAAGCAGCTTTCTTAATTAACCCGTTAGTCACATGTTCCTTTACATAATTTTATGCACTGACACGAAAACAATTCAGACAATTTCTAGAAAGTAAACTTTATATTAAAATTTCAACTAAGATACCAATCTCATCCATAGGACGAATCCCACAATCCGTAAGGATGCATACTATTTTCCTCCAAGTTTCTGCCCTTACACTAGCGCCCTCCTAAGACATTAGAAGTAAAAGTCTCTCCCTCCACGGTTTGTAACAGGATCAACATTATTAGTGCCTCAGAAAAGCATACTTTCAAACACAGCCAAACTGCTGCGTTACTAACATTTCAACTATGGTACATCACAGTGCGTGCATCTATCAGCAATCACTGTGCTTGAGGTTTAAAAGTCAACAAGCACTCCCCCCAGCCAAATCAGTGAAGCTATTGGCTAGAGGGAAATTTAGTTAACGTAGCTCATGTACAGGTCAAACTAGGTCATATGATAAATATAAGGGTGAGGACATGTTCAATCATCACTGACACCCATGTTTAATGAACATGTATATCAAACATATGCATGCACAGAGGTAGTGATGCAGACACTAAACTATGAGCAGCAGATCGAAGGTATTTCAAGTGTCATACAGCACATAATAGAGCATTTCATAAGACCTGTAAAACCACAGATGGGTGCATGCCATACAGTAAGTCACTGCAATATTTAATCTCAGCCTCAAAACAGTGCATTTCACTATACAATGTGTGCACACTAATCCACAAAGAGACCTCTCATGGTAGGTTCGATCCACATTCCTGTCACGGTTATTTAGAATCCCTTGGATAGGGTTGGTGGCCAATTGGGTGTGGCTTGGCATGCCCTCCAGGAATTTAACCTAATTCATTATACAAGATTCTTAGAGAGCTTTGGTCAACCAATCCTTTCACAATAGTACTCCTAAAATTACAAGCACAAACAATAATGCGAGCGAGTTCTCAAAACACCTGCTAAGGTGGAGTTCCTTTTTGAATGCTTAGCATTCAACCTTTGGATTTTTCTTCCCTTGGCGTCCACTGCAATGCCCACTGTGGGGTCGGGAATACCCTTGTTCCATCCCTCATTCTTATGCAATAAGAATGAGAATTTACATAATTGGGCTTACATCCAATTGGCAACACCCATTAGTTTTTGAATGGCAAAATTTTCGTAAGTTTTATAGCTCTTGGATTGGGGTTTTTAGCAAAAATCTAGATAATCCAATCTAAGACCCACAAGGACCATTTGAGGGTGGCTCCACCCTCTTGAGAATCTATTACAAATTTCAATTCCGCTCCAGCTTCCATTAAGAGTTTCTCCCCTCTAGGGTTCCATGATGGAAATCTTTCACTCAATCCTCTTGCGAGGGTAAGGGGTAACCTAGTTCATTTTAATTAGCTCTTGTCCAATTGCAAGCTTTAGGTATGTTATTTGATTAGCGGAGAGGGCTCTTCCTTTGACGTTTGATGCATCAATTTAAGTGGTATCATGCCCAGAAAGTTTGTCTAGAGGGATTCTTGAATCTAGTAACGACTGTTGACAAGGTTTGATCTTTTTGCTTATGTTGGTTTGACTAAAACTAACTTGACTTGGTAATGTTCAAATTCAAAGAGACAGATAGATGTCACACAGAGTGAAGCAGCATGCTTCATCTCTCACACTACATTATTCATTCCACACTCTATAGTGAAAGTACAACCTAAGGTCATAAGACCATTCACACCAGAGGCACCGACTTATTTAATGTATCTAACTACTATGGCTAGACTAGTTGTGTCCAGCTCATGTCGGTCAACACACACAAATGAGCTTGATATTCTAACACTCCCCCTCAAGCTCAAGACAGCATATGCACTCCAAGCAGCTGTCTAAAACCACAGAACTTATCTTTACCCAAGGACTTGGTAAAGATATCCGCTACCTGTTCATCAGTCTTCACATGCATAAGATCAACTCTTCCTGCAAGAACCATCTCTCTGATGAAATGGTAGTGTACCTCAATGTGTTTCGTCCTGGCATGATAGACTGGATTCATAGCCAGGAGTACACTACTCAGATTGTCACATAGTAACTTCACTGGAGCATCTACCTGTATGTCCAAATCAGCCATAAGCTTGAGCAGCCATGAAATCTCACATGCTGCCAATGCAGCACCCCTGTACTCTGCCTCAGTACTTGACAAAGCAACCGTAGGTTGCTTCTTGCTGCTCCAGCTAATCATGCCGCTACCAAATCCAAATGCATATCCACTCGTAGATCTACGATCATATGAGCAACCTGCCCAATCTGCATCCGTGTATCCAGTCAATATCAAGGGCTTATCTCTGACATAGAATAGCCCATACTCTACAGTGGACTTAACATATCTCATAATGCGTCTAACTGCATCCAAGTGCGGCTTTCTAGGCTTCTGCATAAACTGGCTTATGAGCCCTACAGCATAGCTCAAGTCAGGCATGGTGATGGTCAAGTAAATCAAGCTGCCAACCATCTGCCTGTACATAGTCACATCCTCTAGTTCAGCCCCAGTGTTCATGTCTAGCCTGACATTCTGATCAAGAGGTGTATCCAGCGGTTTGCATTCAGCCATGCCATACTTCTTCAGCATCTCTATGGCATAGTGTTTCTGCATCAGCCATAACCCATTGTCAGCTGGAATTACCTCAATGCCTAAGAAATACTTCAGTTCTCCCAGGTCTTTCATGTCAAATTCAGATTTCAGCATCTTCATTGCATGCTGTATGCCCAAGTCATCATCACCAGTGATTATCAAATCATCAACATATATGACCAGCACTACTAAACCACTGTCAATATTTTTTGTAAATAGGCTATGATCAGCCCTACCAACAGCAAAACCCAATCTCTGCAAGTAGTTACTGATCCTAGCATGCCAAGCTCTCGGAGCCTGTTTCAGCTCGTATAATGCCTTTTTCAGCCTGCATACATAATGCTGAAAATCAGGGTGCACATATCCTTCCGGCTGAACCATATAGACATCCTCTGCTAGGTCACCGTTAAGAAATGCATTCTTAACATCCATCTGCTGTAATTTCCAGCCTTTAGCAGCAACCAAGGGAATCACAGTGCGTATAGTTGCCATCTTGGCAACAGGGCTGAATGTTTCCTCATAATCAAGTCCATACTGTTGGGCATACCCCTTTGCAACTAGCCTGGCTTTGTATCTCTCCACACTGCCATCTGACTTACATTTGATCTTGTAGACCCATTTGCAGCCAATGGTCTTTTTCCCTTCAGGCAGTGGTACTAAATCCCATGTTTTATTTGCAGCCAAGGCATTCATTTCTTCATCCATGGCTACACACCAATTCTCATCTTTCACTGCTTCAGCATATGTACTTGGTTCTTTGACCTCCATCACTTTTGTCATGTACGCATAATGCTTTGTAGAGTAGCCACTGTATGTCAACCTGTCAACAGGGTATCTGACCCTCTGCGAGCGTCTAAGCTGTGGTGCACTACTCGATTCACCTCTCTCATGAGGCGGAATGTACCTGTTCTGCCTTGTGCCAGGCGTATAGATAGTTGGAATACCAAGTTCGCTGTCTAAAGTATCACTAGACTCATAGCCCGAAGTCATTCTGCCAGGTGTCATCATACCAGATGCATCCTCAATAACTTTCTCTTTTCCTTTGCTGTCCAAGACATCATGTCTCCCCCTCACTGACATACCCGTGTCAGTGGACGGTGAGATCCTCAATCTCCCTGTCCATGGGGATATTGTCTGACTGATAGGTCCTGTCATAGCAGTGCTCTGCTGCAAATCAACTGTAGAGACATGAGTGGAAGGCAGATCAGATGGCACTGCAACTGGTGATACATACCAAGAACCCATCTCATCAAAGATAACATCCTTGCTTACCAATGTCTCCCTGGTAGAGGGATCATAGCATTTGTATGCCTTCTTCTCTTGCGAATATCCAATGAAAACACACTTATGTGCTTTGGGATCCAACTTCTTCCTTTTCTCATCTGGAATATGCACATAAGCAAGACAGCCAAAGACTTTCATGTGACTTACATTTGGCTTATAGCCATACAACTTCTCAAACGGTGTCATATCATGAATGCCTGCAGTGGGAGTCCTGTTCAAAATGTATACGGCTGTCATAACAGCCTCTGCCCAATAGTAAAGCGGCATATGCTTTTCATTCATCATAGCCCTAGTAGCTTCCATCAGAATTCTATTCTTCCTTTCAGCTACTCTGTTTTGCTGCGGAGTGTAGCTGCAGGTGAGTTGCCTACGAATGCCATTTTCAGCGGAGTGTAGCTGCAGGTGAGTTGCCTACGAATGCCATTTTCAGCCAAGAACTCATTAAAGTCATTTGATACATACTCCCCACCACTATCAGATCTCAAGCAAGAGATGTAGCATTCAAACTCCTTCTCAACCTGTGCTTTAAATTGCTGAAAAACAGCAAAGACCTCATCTTTTGTTTTCAATATGTAAAGCCAGGTATATCGACTGTAGTCGTCAATGAAGGATACATAATATCTAGAACCTCCCATAGATACATTATGAGCTGGCCCCCAAACATCAGAATGCACTAACTGCAATGGACATGTACTCTGTCGTACATTCCTGATAAATGGCAATCGTGACTGCTTACCAAACTGGCAAGCCTCGCATACATGACCAATATCTGAATATTGGAACTTCGGTAACCCTGTAAACAGCTGTTTCTTTTGCATAATTTGCAGCCTTTGCAAATTTACATACCCCACTCTCTTGTGCCATATTTCCAAATCCCTAACAGTGCCAGAACCATGACCAAACATAGCTGAATTCAGCTCTGGCAAAGAAGCATCAAGAGTAAACATTCTGCCATTCCTGTGACCACGAGCTATCAACTTGCAGCTATTGCCAAACTCTTCAATAAAGCAACCATGCCTATTGAATCTAACCTGCAAGTTATGCTCCGTCATCTGACCAACAGACAATAAGTTCTTCGTAATTGAAGGGACATGCAAGACATCATGCAGATTTTTCTTCTTGCCATCATGAACCACCAGAGGCACTTTGCCTTTATGCTCAATGCTATGCTGCGTGTCATCACCTGTGCATACATAGCCATGCTTTTCAGCCACCATATCCGTGAACCAATCACCATGAGGGGTCATGTGATTCGACGCCCCCGAGTCAATGTACCACACTGCATCATCAGATGATTTTTCAGCAGCCTTATCTTTGACATACTGCATGGCAAACAGTCTATCACCAGAGTCATCTGCCTGACTGGACGTAGCATAATGTCCATGCTGCTTGCCCTTCTGATTTCCCTGCTTCTTCCAGCAGTCCTTTGCAATATGCCCATACTTTCCGCAGTAGTGACAATCCTTATCTTTATTTGGATGCATTTGAAAGTTTCCACCACTTCTTGCATTTGATGACTGCTGATTGCTATTACTATAGGATGCATTCTGCTGGCCTCCTCTGCCAGATCCATAGCCTCTACCACGGCTACCACGACCACGCTGATTCGAATAAAAAACTGCATCCTTATTCTTTGAGCTGCTTGACCCTGTAGGTAAGCCAAGCTTCACCTCTTCATGAATCAATAATGCAACCAGCTCATTAAAATCAGGCATCTCAGCCCGCACAGATACTGAAGTGTCAAAAGACTTGTACTCCGGACCCAAGCCATTTAAGGTCACTGCAACCATATCCTCATCTTCTACCTGTGAGCCAACAGATGCCAGCTGATCTGCTATGGTCTTAACCTCTGTGACATAATCTTGTATGGATCTATTCTTCCTCTCCATGTTATTGAATTTCTGCTTCAGTTGTATCTTCCTTGCACTTGTAGTTGTGCCATAGTATTTGACCAATATATTCCATGCATCTGCTGGGGATTTACAGTTCATGATCTGCATCACCATAGCATCCGAGATACACAATGACAGCCAATGTAAAACTCTGCGAGCTCTTTCCATCCAAGCTCGATGCGCTCGTCTTTGATCAGCTGTAGGATTCCTATCTGGAACTTCAGGTTCAGCTTCAACACCTGTCACTAAGTCCCAGTATCCTTTGCCTATCAGAAAGTTCTCCATGTGGAACTTCCATATTGCATAATTGTTGCTATCCAGCTTTTCTCCCACAATCTGGGTTACATTATCAGTTCTATCAGCATTTGCCATGTTGTAGACCTTGCCTGACTACCTGCAAACCAAGATCTTCTTAACAATTCAACTTCAGATCGGAACTGTTTATGACAGTTTTTTGCAATTAATTGCAGTAAAAAACCAGGGTATTTCAGCCCACTAACAGTCCAAAACAGCTCACACCAAGTGGCTTAACCTGTGAGTGAACCAGTCAATGCAAGTACTATGTATTCACTTCGGTTTGAACTCCTGCAACCTCACTGCCAGGGTACATATATGCAGTCTGAAAACTGTAGACTGTAAATAATCAGCAGCACTTTCAAGTCCAAAACTGAGTGGTAATCATGTCACACATGTCCCAAAAACTCCCAGATAGCTGCTAATACACTTGGTAGTCATGACATGAGCATAGAGTCACAGAATAGTGCATAACCAGCACATACAAGTGTCAACAAATTCAATTGCAGGTTACAATCAACCAAAGTTCTGCATATTAGGTTCCAGTCAGCCCCAAATTGTCTCCCAATCATGTCATACATTTACTTCGTAATGACAAGGTCAATACATGAGCATCTGGGTATACATAGGCAACCTGTTTTCACTGACCAAAGCAAAAAACCTCATGAACCGTTTGTACTTGACCAAGACAACATGTCTGCATTTACTTCAGCTCCAGACTTCAGTTTTCAATGATGCTCATTGAATATTTCAAGCCTCCATACATCCAGCATGTATATGACAACTCTCATAGGTGATAGAGCTCTAAAAATGACGTGTATTGCATCAGTAGTATCCAATGCTTGTCACTGACAGTACATGACAGTTTTCAGCAGTGAAACAGTTCTCAAATCTGAATATTTTACTGAGAAAATTCAGCTCAAGTACTTCACATCAAGTACATATCACTTCTTGACTTGTGTTGTCTGCAATGCAATCTTCCCAGCCTATTAGGGAGCTTCAAGTGCTCTTCAGGATCAAAACAATGATGTAAATCACTGTATTCAGCAGTGTACATTCAGTTTCAGACCTGTATACCTGCATAACAGTCCATGCCTCATCATCCAAGCTTCCATTGACATGTCAGACCTTCAAGGTCACACCCCAGGGTCAGCATACACTTCATAGAGCATGTACAAGATGCTTAATGCCTCATTTAGTAGCTGGAGGACATGAATATGAACCAGGCGCAACAACGCAGACTGGTAGGAGGGGCAGCACAGCTCATGATTTTATTAACTAGGGCAATGAAGCACTCCAAGGTGCTCAATACATCCCTCTCAAGGCTACAAACAAGCCTTTTACAATGCCTTTGACCATTGAGCATGCAACCATACACTGCATATCTTCCATTGTTCAATGGCTTCAGCCTGTTTGAAGAAGAATGACCTTTCCTCTGACTTTAGCTCCTGCAAGTCCAATGCCACACTCCCAGGCACCCAGTCTTTGCCGATTCATGGCTCTGATACCATGTTCAAATTCAAAGAGACAAATAGATGTCACACAGAGTGAAGCAGCATGCTTCATCTCTCACACTACATTATTCATTCCACACTCTATAGTGAAAGTACAACCTAAGGTCATAAGACCATTCACACCAGAGGCACCAACTTATTTAATGTATCTAACTACTATGGCTAGACTAGCTGTGTCCAGCTCATGTCGGTCAACACACACAAATGAGCTTGATATTCTAACAGGTAACATTTTTTTGTCTATCTTGTGGTTGAATTCTTAGTTTGTTACCATCAAAAGAATGTCCTGATGAATTTTCCACTTACAAGCTAGCTTTAGTACAAAATTATGATGAAGAACACATTCTATGTGTAGGATAATCAAAATTATATCTACGATATCAAGAAAAATCAGGATGCAAGATTTAACACCCTTGAGAGAAAATACTTTCTATGTAATGTGCGATCCTTCATGCTTAATATGGAGATGCAAGCTATCTTTCCTAAACACGTCTTGAGATGCCATTCCTTACAATAATTCAATTCTAGAAAATTTCTTTTTAAAGATGCTTCCTACAACCAAATGATATTGGCATATACATCTTAAGAGAGCAACTTTACGAATCAAAGATGAGAATTTTTTTTCTCTTCCTATGAGTTACTTAACACATTTATCCACTCTTCGTGTGCAGATTTATGCAAGCCTTGTTAGTTGCGTGATTTTATGAATGTGAATGACCTAGAAATTACAAGTTGCACTTCTGCAGAAATAACTCTATTATTATGCACCAATTTATTCAATTTCCATGCAAGAAAATATGATCATTTAAATAGGCCATATCAGCATAAGATCATTTCAATGCAAGGAAGTATGATCTTTTGCAAAAAAAATCTTTTTCCTTTATCTACTATTTGCTACGTAGGAAAGATTGTCAATAGCACCTGATTATTCAAGGATGTGTTATCTACACCCGAACCCGAGTTGTTGTTTGTCGTATCACCTTGATCGGTAACTTCATTGACATTTGAGGGATTTCCATCAGCGCGAGGCAATATTTTCTTGGGAGCCATCCTAGGATACCTTTCCTGCTAAGGATGAAGACTCGAACAACCTCTGATCAAGGTACCTTGAAACCACTCCTTGCACGTGCATACTTGGTATATGGCTTGCTAATTATATGCCTTATGAAAGATAGTGCATGGGAACCCCTCTCAAGGGGGGGAGCTTGGAAACTTCTAGAATTTTCTTCTTCCTCTCTCTCTCTCTCTCTCTCTCTCTCTCTCTCTCTCTCTCTCTCTCTCTCTCTCTCTCTCTCTCTCTCTCTCTCTCTCTCTATGTAGCTCGACAGGGGGGAGAAGGGTATCGCCTTTTCTTGTTGGGGGGGGGGAGTCTTTATATGGAGGAGAAGGAGGAGGAGTGGTATGGGGGTGACGGTGCCTCTCTCCTCATCCTCCACTTGGGTAGGGTCCAAAACAGGTAGTCGCCATGCAAGTCATCGCAGCGAGTTGGGGGAGGAATAGTGGGGGAGGGGAGGGAGGTGGCACATGTGTGCCCCTCCTCCGTCATGGTCTTCATTGTCATCTTTTGCTTCCCCTCCCTCCCCACATTTGGCGGCATCGATAGGGGATAAATTTTTTTGAAATAAAATTAGTGAATATTAGGGAGGGGGGTCCTATGGGACATGTAAAAAGGGGGGGTTTATTACAATCCTTGTGAGCTCGGAACTCTTTCGTGGCATGATCTCGTGACTCCAAGGGCCAAGTTACCCAAGTACGAGCTAGACCAATGTGTTATGCATGCTGTGAGAGCGAGAGCCACATCATGGGAGGGATATCAAGGTGTGACATCTTGGTGGTGTGACATGACACGGAGGGTGCATATTGTGATGCGATGATGTCTTCTTGGCATATCTTTTGAGTTGGCTTGTATTGTGTGTTCAAGATGCAACATAGTGCTACGTGCCCATCACGGACCATGTTACTTGCATGGGTTTTAGTGTTGCGGACGTGTGGAACCAAGGAGGCACCATGATAGTTGGGTGGAGGCAGTGATGAGCTCTCCCTCTCCCTCTCCCTCTTAATGCTTTGAGCTCTCTCCCTCTCACTTTCATTCTCTTTTACAAAAGGTTTGTAGAAATGCCACACTCAGGTTTTTGGCACTTTTTTTCTCAGATTGTTGTCACTATTTGCGATGTAGTGTCGCTAGGCATCGCTATTTGCATCACTAACTAGTATTAGTCGACGTCGTATTTTTATCAAATTGTGTGTTCAAGATGCAACATAGTGCTACGTGCCCATCACATACCATGCTACTTGCATGGGTTTTAGTGTTGCGGATGTGTGGAACCAAGGAGGCACCATGATACTTGGGTGGAGGCAGTGATGAGCTCTCCCTCTCCCTCTCCCTCTCCCTCTCCCTCTCCCTCTCCCTCTCCCTCTTAATGCTTTGAGCTTTCTCCCTCTCACTTTCATTCTCTTTTACAAAAGGTTTGTAGAAATGCCGCACTCAGGTTTTTGACACTTTTTTTCTCAGATTGTTGTCATTATTTGCAACATAGTGTCGCTAAGCATCGCTATTTGCATCACTAACCAATATTAGTTGACGTCACTATTTTTATCAAGAATGGGCGTCACTATTTGCCCACTCCCTTCTAGTGCATCTATAACACTTAGGACTCATGACTCTCTTAAATGAAAATAGTATCCATAGTTGCACTATCATGTGCATCTTGGTCAAGGCACAACCATTCACCCTTCACCATCCTCCATCTACGATACTTATATAATAAGCATAAATTTTGGCCCACGACAAAGTACTTGTATTTGGAATGGAAAGTTAGTTAAGCAACAAAGTGTTTCTATAAATCTTCCATTGCAAATACTTTGATACGTCTTTCCTATTGCACAATTCCATTGAGAGAATATTTGTTCTTCTCTCTAGCATTATGACCTATATAATTCATGTAAAGAATCATATGTTAAACTCTAAATGGTAATCATTTTAAAATCAAATCAACAATCACAATTATGCTACACAAATTAACCATGGCATCAAGAGATATCAATCATTTTGTAATCAGACCCACACATTAAAAAAAGAACCCTTATGTATATCGACACAAATGTAGATTGAATTTAAAACCCTCACATTGATTAGCATGTTTACATAAAATAGAATGAATTAATATCATAGAAATACTGAAAATATAATTTTTAGAAAGAAAATTCATTGTATTGAATAGATATTGTCTCAATGAGTCAATACATTGTATGGATATATATGTAATACACAGTAATAATTACAAGGATGTAGCCAAATGATATGCAAATCCGAATGAATACATTTGATTCTCAAGTGACATGTTCTAGTACAGTGTGATATATGGGTAATATAACACAAGAATTATAGGGCTAGTAAAAAAATGGCATGTAGATGTAAATAGGCCCAAGGGATTGACAATTTAGAGAGTTTTCTAAACCTTGACCTCCAAAACACCCAATCCATTTAGCTCAAAAGGAGAACCCACAACAATGAAGTCAATCAAAAGTTATGTGCTTCACCTAAACCATATATTGCACCTATATGTTGGCAAAACATATTATCTAAATAAACATGAAAAATAACTAGTTATACATGAGTTATGGCAACACAAATATAGGGAAAATGTACCTATAAACCAATTTGGAGAAACAAGATGGAATATATGCTCTATCTTGTATTGATTACTATAAGAACACTTAATTATACAATTATGATCGTCAAAACGTATTGAAAATGATAAATTTTGAAAAATATCAATTTCTCATAACCAAAAAAATTAATCAATCATATGAATTTTAGTAAGACATAAGAGGGGAATTTAATCTATAGGTTGTTTTATAGAAAAGAAGGAAGAACTTTTGCTCTACCCTTCTTTGATTACTAGAATAATAATCAATTGTAAAACTAGAACCAATATCAAATCATATTGTTATACAAATAGCAGAAAAGAGAAAACACACACACACACACACACACACACACACACACACACACACACACACACACACACACACACACACACACACACACACACACACACACACACACACACACACACACACACACACACACACACACACACACACACACACACACACACACACACACACACACACACACACACACACACACACACACACACACACACACACACACACACACACACACACACACACATGAACACATATGCAAACTTGCCCAAATTAATCTTTGCAAGAAGATAATACTAAGAGTTAGAATTGACATAAAGCTGTATTGGAAAATAGTGACTAATAAGAAACATAAAAGTAGATGGAGAGAGAGATGAAGACAATAGCACAAGTTAAAAATACATTCAAGATGTACAAAAAAGCAAGAGAAAAACATATATATATATATATATATATATATGAATACCTATGCCTTTGATCCAAAATTATCTCTACATGAGGACAATAGCAAGAGTTAGAACCTACATAAAACAAGTAATGAGAGAGAGAGAGAGAGAGAGAGAGAGAGAGAGAGAGAGAGAGAGAGAGAGAGAGAGAGAGAGAGAGAGAGAGAGAGAGAGAGAGAGAGAGAGAGAGAGAGAGAGAGAGAGAGAGAGAGAGAGAGGTACATACGCCTCATGTCCAAATTTTTCTTTATAAAAAGAAAACATTTAGAGTCAAATTGACATCAAAACCTACTAAAGAAACATCCCAAAATAGAAAACACAGAGAGATACTAACACATCTGTTTTACCCAAAATCTATAGTTCTATGGAGAAGAAATTGTAAAGATAAGCCAAGAGTTCAGGCTTCAATGGCAATGAAAATTCACCAAAATGGAGAAAGTGCTCAACTGCTCAATTTTTTGGCCAAACTAATTTTGTGAAAGGAAAAAAGGAAAAATTGAAAATTTACCAAAAGAGGAGGGGAAAGTACGAGGTTAGAGAAACTCAAAATTTATGCACTATTAATTATTTCCTTTTTAAAATCTCCCACTACCCCTTTTTAAAATAAAAAACCCAAGATTTAGAGATAAAAGATTTACCCTCCACGTCCATGGATGTCAACATCTAGTCTTCTTATTGGACAATCCAAAAGGATCACCTCTTAAATTATATTATCTTTAAGGGCCCATTTTTCGGTCCAAATTTTTCCTAATGGCAATTCAAATTTGACAAAGTTGGTGTATGCTTTGATGGGACAATTCAAATTTGGCAATGTTGGTGTGTACTCTCAAGTCATAAATTTGTCCACCATTGAGCCTTAGATTAGTTACCCTCAATCTAAAAATTGAGCCTCAAGTAAGAAAATTTGAGGGGCCTTTTTGTTGAGTGTCAAGAAATTATAGACTTTGATTAAGCTATAGCCAAGTAAGTCTACTATATTGGCAATCCTCAAAAAATTTGTTTTTGCAATTGTCACAAGAGGGTCACACTTGATTAGGTGGCAATTAAAACTAATTGAGGTAAAGCAAGGGTTTCAAGAAAAAAGAGATTCACCTAACTCTTGCAATGTAATTCACTACACACACACATTGACATGCATCTACCTCCAAAGTCCAATGATACATGATGTAATTGATATGGGCAATTAAAACTTGATCTCTCAAGATGGTAATAGTAGAGAGAGAATTCTGTCATCTTAAAGGCAGGTGCATTTCCCCTTCTTCCTCTTTTCAATATTCATGTTTGAGACATGCTCCACCAATGTGCTTATTTATGTAGAATGTGTTTTTGAAAGCTTCCAATGAGTTAACATCTTTATGGAAATTCTTTTGATACTTATGATACTTTTATAATGAGTGGACTTGAGAGTTAATTGATATTAGTGAGTTCTTAGATCATTAAAGCAAATTTTATCTCCAAAAACATGATCATAGACATTTTAGTTCTACAATTGGACCATTGGATGTTGCTAAAATGGGTTAGTAGCTTAGGTGTCCCAATACATCAGTATTCCTTTTTGAAATGAAAGAGCCTCTTCCTTATGATGGAAAGTAGTATTGGATTAGAACTTTCCCATACTCATATACAAGAAGTCCCCATGTGCAAGTATAAGGTGAACCTTGAGCTTGCTAAGGAATGATCACATCCTTTCTGCATGGGAGATAGTAACTTAGTAAGTTGGTTGATTTTAAGGTATCAAAAATCATTGTTTTGGCCACCATCAATGTTAAAAACGAGCCTCAAGTGTGAGCTTGAAGATGATTATCTTGTACTTTGGAATTGTGATCAAGACTTGAACTAAAAAGCTCTATCATTGCATTGTTTTTAATAGTTTTAATTTCAGTAGTTCTTTCGTGTACTTTTACTTTTTTTCAGTGATTTCGTGTAATATGTAATTGCAAAAATTGCATCATATACCAAAACAAGCACAAACTTGTTGCTTAGCATCATACTCTACCTTTTGGACTACATGAAGTACTCATTGTGTGTTCATACATCATCATACATGAGCCCTAGGAAATATCTTTATGTCATCTTTGCACATTTTAGTGATAACCTTTCTCCTTATATCTTTATGCTATAACATCTTAACGATTTTCAAAAGAACCTAAAATCGTTGATATTTTCCAACTTGGTGAACTCTACAAAAGAGAGCTCAAAATTGCACTCTTTTTTAATCCCAACTAGCAACCTTTAGAAGCATTAACTTCATTTGAGAACCTTTCTTATTTTCCTAAATCTTAAAGCCACTTCTATGAGGGACTTAAATCCAGAAATTCAATGACATATAAAAATAGAGAATGGTCCTATTCAAACAAAAGTGAAGTATTAAAACAAATTGAGCAGAATACTACTGAACATAGGTATAGTAGAACCTACAAGAGATACCCTAACCTAACTATGGTTAGATCTGACACACTTTATGGTTAGATACACTTTAATCTTTGTTTTCCCTTGCTTGAATTCCTCTTTTGAACTATGAAAAATGAAACTTTGAAAAAACAGTCCTTTATGTTCTTGAGAAGAAGAATAATAATAATATGAAGAAAATGAAGAAGAAAGAGAGAAAAAAACACTACATTCCCTAAGACGAAAAAAAAGGACATGCGGTTGCTCTTGAAAAGAAGAAGAATAAAATTAAGCTTCTCTCCATGATAGCTCCTAGACGATAGCTATTGTGTCTCACCTTGTGTTTGACTACCTCACCTTGAGAGAGAAGGTAATGTTGCTTTATGGCAATAGTATGCAATACACAAAACAATATTAATCAAAAACAAATTTTGTGTCTTGTAGAGCTCATGATCAATAGAGATGGTCATGTTAAGGATAGCTTTTTAATATATATATGATGTGTGTGTGTGTGTGTGTGTACACACACACATATATATACATACATACATGTGATCCTTGCAAACTAGGTAGTTTTGGAATGTATACGAAGGTCTTGTAGAGCTCATGATCAATAGAGATGGTCATGTTAAGGATAGCGTTTTAATATATATATATGTGTGTGTGTGTGTACACACACACACATATACATATATATATATATACACACATATATATGCATACATACACGTGATCCTTGCAAACTAGGTAATTTTGGAATGTATACGAAGGACTTGAGGTGAAAAAGGTCGTGCTGCGATGAGGGAAGCCTCGATCCGTGCGTTTGAAAGACGGCGAGATCTCGCTACTTTGCCTCTGGGGCATGTGAGAGGGAGATCCAAAATCGGAGGAGGTTTTCTTGATGAGAGATCAGAACCAAAGCTCGTCTTCCTTCTTGTTTCGTATAAGACTCGAGCTGGTGGTGTAGTAGCAGTACTACTGCAACGCCGCGCAACTGCCTAGGATGGATGGAGGCCGAACTGCAGACCATGATTGAAAGAACATGAAGAGCAGGCACTGTACATTAAGTTCTCACAGATACCTCGATTGACGATGGCGGCGTCGACGACTGCAGTGTCTGTGGGGATGCAGAGCAACAATATGGATCACAGCCTGCGGGAGACAGTGCAGAAGGAGCTGCAGCAGAGGCGGCTGGAGCTGCAGAAGGTGGTGTGGGAGCAGCAGGCGCAGCAAGCCGGCAGCAACAACAAGATCCACAATCGCTCCTCGCCTTCTTCCTCCTCTCCTTCTTCTTCTTCGTCGAGCCTTTCGAATACAACGAGTATGGCTCTGCCCTGGCCAGCAGTGTCTGCAGTGGACGAGGCCGCCAGCTGTACGGTCCAGATGCAGGATGCCGTGGTCGACGTGGCCGCATCCGTGCGCGCCAAGGAGCAGGAGATCGAGAGGCGCAAGTCCCAAGTGCAAGGCAAGGTCAAGGCTCACCTCTCGCGCTTGGAAAGCCAAGGCCGACGGCTCGACCAGCTCCGACGGGTAAACGTAAACCCTTACTTCTAGTTAATCAATAGGTGCGTCCCAGGTGGTAGCTCCGTTGGATCAATGGGTGGGTCCCAGATGGTAACCCCTTACTTCTAGTTAATCAATGGGTGGGTCCCACATGCTAACCCTTACTTCTAGTTAATCAATGGACCCACCTTACTTTTAGTTAATCAATGGGTGGGTCCCAGGTGGTAGCCCTGTTGGATCAATGCATGGGTCCCAGTTGGTAGCCCTGTTGGATCGAGTTCGGGTTGAGTAATTTGGGTGCTTGAATTCCATCCCTAGGTTGTTGCCCTTCCACGGTGACACCAATCTATTTACATCTAAACTCCACCTAATCGAGTATGGGTTGAGTAATGTGGGTGCATAAGTTTCATCCCCGGATTGCACTTCCCTTGTGATACCAATCTATTCACATCTAAACTTACTTCTACCCCACTTGATCTACCTAGCTTTTATGTTAATAGACCCAAAAAAGGAAAAACCACCACACTACCCATGTGTTTGTTGAAAATCTGCTTACTATCTGCCAAACTTTAAACATTCACAAATAGGACCAATAGGTGATTCCTTTCATTCTTAAGATTTGATAGTAGATCCTTGCTATGAAACAAAATGGACTTGGTAAATTCTAGAGTAATTTGACCCACAAATCTCCCAAATAAGCTCAAGAATAGTGGCATTTGTCTAACTCTCGATGAATCATAAACCATCCATTTGTTTCATTAGTAGGTCATATCATAAAAGGCCCTTTCTATGATCATCCTATTCAGATTCACATGATTATCCTCATAAGAGCTTGCAAAAGTATGATTTGTTGAGAACTTTTTGAGAAAACGACATGGACTATATTGAGAAATTTAGCATAACTTTCACATATATAAAATTGTAATTTACAACATACTTGCAATAAAGCATTAACTTGTATTTATAGATGATCTTTATCGGATTCACCATAAAATTTGGGGTTAGAATCATTACTCAATTAAATGGGGTATAAATTTCATATTCTTGGTCAACATCTCATGGTTCTGTTGCTAGATATATAATATCAATTGAATCACTGCATACATATGATCAATCACTTTATGCTTGTCATTCCATTGCTTAAATGTATGGTTTTTGAGTTATAAATTGGTTAAATATAAAAGAAAATTGTTAGGTTGATGCATTAAGCCATTTTAACAACAAGTTAATCATTCATTAACTCAATTTGTAGGAACTTGAAGGACTTGAAGATCCCACCAAAAAAGAGGTGGCAGAAGTGAGGAAAAAAATTGAAATTGTTGATAGAGATCTAAAGCCTCTTAAGCAACTTTGTGAACGCAAGGTAGGTAGAGACATATACACAATGTCTCTTGGTAAAAGCACTCATGTACATCCATTGCTGGGAAGAATTTCACTTCAACATAAATGTTTTAAAATTGATAGAGTGGTAATACGATTGACATCACTCTTCATCAAATAGCCCACTAACCTCCCAAAACACATATGCATAGCACACCACATGTACATGTATATATACACTGTGTATTTCTTATAGTTCTAACTTTTACAGGAAAAGGAGCTAAAAGAGGCTACTCAATCTTTCAATGAAAAGAACAAGATAAAAAATGAACTTGTTGCACATTTAATGGAGGTACGAAAGCCACCTAGCCTCACCTATTCACTTATGTTTTCATTTGAGCATACTAATTTGCATCATGTTTATAATGTAGATTGTGGCAAACAGTGAGCAACAAAGGCTGCAAAAGCTTGATGAACTCAACAAGCAACTAGAAGCCATGGAGTTGTACAAGAAGTTAGAGATTTGAAAGCAATGTAACAAGTATTAAGTTTTTCAAAGTATCCATTATTCCATATGCTTAAAGAGGTTATCTTACATGCTCAAGATCAAGGATTGGAAATGAAAGGAACTTTCATTTCAAAAAATTTCTGATATCTTGATTTGATAGAGTTTCGATATTTGATAAGAAATGCCCCACTATAATCCTCCATTGAGAGCTTAGAGTTGTGGCATTAAGACCTTTAATGAGATTACTTCATAGCCTAGAGCAACCTTGAGGAAAAGCTTCTAATAGCTTTTGGAGTTAAACATGGGATTCTTGGTGCTCCCTTACATGTGATCTAGGTTCATGAATAGGGAAACATTCTATTGAAGATGGATATATTGTCAAAGAGCAACCTTGAGGAAAAGCTTCTAATAGATTTTGGAGTTAAACATGGGATTCTTGGTGTTCCATTACATCTTATCTAGGTTCATGAATAGGGAAACATTCCATTGAAGATGGATATAGTGTCAAAGATATGCTCAATGTATGCTAACACATTATTTGCCCTAACACTTATCACGCATATCAAGTCTCTATCAAGCTCCATTCCTAAAGGATATAGTTGGGTCTAGTAACATTAGGAGAGATAATTCATGCATCTAAGGAGTATAATAGGGTGGCCATTATGTACAAGTTGGAATTGTAGGTAAATTTATAAGAAAGGGGTGGAAAAAGTGCAATTATCAAAGAGGGTTTTATAAAGCAACCACTACAAGAATGGGCGGTTATACCATGAGTTCATTTAGCTTGATTAGTGAAGAGTGGCTTTGGGATGGTTGCATGAAGACAAGGCCATGTTTGGATACTCTTCTTGTTATGACTAGATTTATCATGTTATTGACTTTTCCAAAATTTGCCTCTTGAAGGGCATATTGAAAAACAAGTCAAGTGGATACAGGGCCAAAAACAAAGTGAATGATAATGTCATCAATGATGCTCTCAAGTGTCATAGCTACCCTTGTGTAAAGGGATAATCTAGAAATGTGCAATTGACCTGCATAGACAATTTGTAACCTAAGGTATATGCATATAAGATAATAAGAAGATTAAGAAAGGGAGTGTCAAAAAGAGAATTTGGTAAGATAATAGATCAAGCCATATCTTATGCTACCATAATCTTCAATATCTCCCATAACTTAGGTGTCATAGTTGTTAATTTATTCCTTACATCATGGCCATATCTTATGCTACCATAATCATTTGATTGAGTGAGGTGACTCAAGTTGTAGTTCCATAAGCAACTTAATAAGCAATATTTTTTCTTGTACTTTGAGCTCTCCTCTCCCTCTTGTGTTTGATAAGCACTTGCCATGGATGGAAGTCATTTCCATCCAATTTTCAGATTTGTAGACAAATGTCAGCATAGGTTGAGGCCATAAGAAGGTCTTACTCCTTGTTAAATGCAAGTAGTAGTGTCTAATCCTTTACAAATAAAAGGGCCAATAGGTGTAAACCAAATGAAGAAAATGGTCTATGTGTTCATAGATGCCACATAGCCTCACAACAATGTAGACTTAATAATTAAAACTACAAGGATGACAAAGGTTGAAAGTCATCCATGTGGGGTACTTCAAAATAAGACTTTGGTGGTCTTTTCCTTTGGACAACCCTTTTTTTAGGTTTGATTGTCTTCCTAGGCTTTAGTGAAGTGAACTTGGATGAACTTTTGGCTCCTCCCAATCTTGTGGTCTAGCATATGAGTATTTGGTTGAACTAGGTTGATTGAGAACTTCAATACTTGTAGATGAGTTTGAGGAGATTTCAATTACATTCATATTTCTATTTTATCATAAAATAGCAGCAAATAATGGCAACCAAATGCATTTTAGTGCTAAGAAGCATTCATCTCAAAGTTGAGACCGCTTGAGATTATAAGTATCCATCTTGGCCAGCTTAGTGATGCCAACCAAATGAAGAATCACCATTGAAATGAAGACCACAAATCATTAACTGACTCTGGAGGTAGTGACTCAATGATTAAAATCATTGTTAATGACAGTAGAAGGTGAACAAAGCAAGAAGGTCAAGCTTTCAAGCTTGTGGCTATGGCTGCCCCACTATGACCCACAACGAAGGTTTTGTCTGTGCAACAAGCAATAGGAAGAGAGTTAATCCATTACCTTTTAGTGGGGAGATGGCCCAGTAGGGGGGCTAACAAAGCCCCACCATAGTCACCCAGATTGCATCACCTACTGCCCACACAGTCGTATGAATCTACATGCTATCTTAGACTACACCCATTCGCGTTTTTTGACAATACTGTCTTCTAATGTTGACAATGACGATGTTTTAAGTGATGAGCAGTTGCGCCAGAAGTTAATGAGCAACTCCACACAAAAATGCCAAGCCTGGTATGGCTTCTATTGCCCACATCAAGTCCTCCAAGCACTATTAGTCCAAAAAATGGCTATAGTGAAGAAGAGGATAAGATGAAAGAGTGACAACTCAAGTGCACTTAGTTGGAATGTGGATGATGGAAGCTGAAAGGATCAAAGGAGTGTCACGATTGTGGGAGAGAAGGAAGGAGTCTCACTTGTAGCTTTCTCACTTACACAATGGGGGAATACACAAAGGTGGAGGTTGAAAACAGTTTTCCTCTTCTTGGTTGTGTAAGCCAAAAAGAACTCTAGTACAGAGAAATAGAAGAACCCTATATATGGGTCTCAAACCAAACTCAACTAATTAAGGTGGCATACTAATTGAGCCACAAACTAGAGTAGATAAGGATAGCTATCATCTAGCTATTATTCATGGGCGGTGTACCAACCGCATCTGCAGCTAACAAGTCGGTGACATAAATGCACAACGGTCACCCTGGCATATCACAAGTGGAGCTCGATATCTCAACACTCCCCCTCGAGCTCAATCCCAATTCCTGCACACCAGATCAATAAGACCTAGTAAAACCCTCTCCTGCACATAGTGATAATGCACCTCAATGTGCTTTGTTCTAGCATGATAGACTGGGTTATTTGCCAAGTGTATACTACTCATGTTGTTACAATAAATGACAACTGGCCCATCTGTAGGCTGATGCATATCATAAAGTAGCCTATGCAACCAAGCTACCTCACATGCAGCCATTGTTGCACCCCTGTACTCAGCCTCTGTGCTCGACAAGGCAACTGTAGGCTGTTTCTTGCTGCTCCAAGTGACTACAGCACTCCCAAAAGAGAACACATATCCACTGGTAGATCGTCTATCAGAAATACTACCAGCCCAATCAGCATCAGTGTATCCATGCAACTGTATCTGAACACCAGTCTCATAACATAGTCCATACTGCAATGTGGACTTCACATACCTGAGTATGCGTCTAGCCACATCCAAATGCGGTTTCCTTGGAGCCTGCATAAACTGACTTACCATTCCAATAGCATAGCTCAAATCTGGCCTGGTAATAGTCATATAAATCAAACTTCCTACTATGCGTTTGTACATAGTAGGGTCTTCTAGAAGCTCACCTGCATCTGCGCTCAGCTTCACATTCTGCTCCAAAGGAACTGAAATAGGCTTACAGCCTGTCATCCCATATTTGGACAGCATGTCCAATCCATACTGCCTCTGCAAGAGTCGTATCCCACTTGGTGATCTAATCACCTCAATGCCCAAGAAATAACGCAGCTCTCCCAAATCCTTCATCTCAAACTTCTGCTTCAATAGCATTTTCACATGAAGGATATCTTCATCACTATCACCTGTCATAATCAAATCATCAACATAAATGACAAGTAGCATAATACCTTTCTCTGTTCTTCTCACATAAAATGAGAAATCTACCTTGGAAATCTGAAAGCCAATAGTGACAAGATACTGTCCTATCTTGTCAGACCTTGCTCTAGGTGCTTGCTTCAAGCCATTCAAGGCTTTCTTCAACCTGCAAACAAACTCAGGATGAATAGCATGCACATAACCTGGTGGCTGCTGCATATAGATCTCTTCTTGCAAATCACCATGCAAGAAGGCATTCTTTACATCCATCTGATGTAAAGACCATCCCTTTGATGCAGCCATAGCAATGACTGCTCTTACGGCTGCCATCCTTGCAACCGGACTGAATGTTTCTTCATAATCAATGCCATATGTTTGTGCATACCCCTTGACTACTAATCTTGCCTTGTATCTATTCACAGAACCATCTGCATTGTGTTTCACCTTATAAACCCACTTACAACCAATTGCATTCTTATCTTTAGGCAAAGGTACCAATTCCCATGTAGCATTTGCTTCCAAGGCATCCATTTCTTCATCCATGGCTTTCTCCCATTTTTCTTTTCCCATGGCTTGCTCAAAAGAAGTGGGTTCTGGTTCTTGTATCACTTTGACCATATAGGCATAGTGAATGGCTGTAAATCCATCATATTTCAGCTTATCCACAGGATACCTAGCTCTGATAGACCTGCGCAAAGTAGGTTCACTCCCAGGTACTCTCAAGTTTTCCCAAGTAGGCACTAAGAGCATGGTATGAAAAGATAGCAAAGTACCTTGTCTCTATTGCTTTTCACATTGGAAATATAGATCACTTACTTTAGGGGCATCATAGTGATAGGGGCATTGTTGTGACTACCTTGTATGTGGATGATTTGAATGTTGGGGATGGTGGAGCATGTGAAGAGTCTTCCCAAGAAAAAATTTGACATAAAATATTTAGGAGAGTTGAAGTACTTTCTTGGCATTGAGTGATAAGAACATCTGAGAAAATATGACTGTGACAAAGGCAATACATCTTAAATATGTTGACCAGATATGATATGGGCGATTCTAAGCCAATTTTAGTGCCATTGGATCACAATGTAAAATTAAGTGTTGATGTAGGTGAGATATTGGAAGATTCCGCAATGTACTAGAAGATGGTGGGAAGTTTAACCTTCACTACTATTACAAGGCTAGATTGTAACTACATAGTTGGCTCAGAGTGTCAATTTATGAAGGTGCCCCATAAGGCTCATTTGGATGGTGTAAGACATACCTTATGATACCTTAAGGACACAATGGATTATGGTATCTTTTATGAGGCTAACCCATAAGGCTCATTTGGATGGTGTAAGACATACCTTATGATACCTTAAGGACACAATGGATTATGGTATCTTTTATGAGGCTAACTTGATAGTACAATTATTTGGTTATACTAGTGCAGATTGGGCAAGCAGTGTGTCTGATAAGAAGTCTACGAGTGGCTATGTATTTTCCTTTAGGAGTGGGGTTGTGACTTGGAGTAGTAAGAAACAACCCAACACTGTATTATCGAGTAAAGAGGCAAAATATATGGATGCTACTATGGTAGCATGTGAGGTAGCTTAGATGTGAAAGCTACTTGATGATTTAGGGATACAGATAGACAAGAGAATTGTCATTTATTGTGACAACATGAGTAGCATGCACGCAAAGTATAGGTCATGGAATTGAGCTTGAGAGGAAGGGTTGATATGTCAAGCTTAAAAAGAGTTGACACTCACATACTTGGATAATGATTTTCACATTCATATCACTAACATGGTTAGTATCTACATTAACATATCATTCTAGTGATGATTTACAACTAAACACCAGTTAGTCCACCTACCCAAGTAATGGGATATCTATCTAGTCATCTCACGTTCACACTATGGACCACTTCTATAATATATATGTTGTCCTCTTTTTTATTCTTGGTAGATTGTTATAACGAAGAAGAATAAGAAGAAGCAAGAATAGGGTTTTTCATCTTCTTATCTTGTGTGCATTCTCTGTGTGTTTTGTGTCTTACAAGAGCTCAAGCTTTCTCCCCCTATCTTTTCATATTGGTTTAACATAATTCTTTTAAACATTTCCAATTTGAAGTTGAAGAGATATTTCTAGATTTTGTCCCTCCCATTGATAGAAAATTAATACTCACCTAGTTTTCTAAATTTTTATGTGTCCTTCTAAATTTTCTTATTATCCCATTTTCTTAAAAGAATGCGAATATGAGTGTGATGCAGCCTTGATAGAGTATGCATAATCTATAGGTAAACTTAACAGTTTATCAAGAATTTGGATCTCTACATGTAATGTGCAAATATGCACTCTTTTCAATAGGATTTGTAAGATAACCTCCCTCAAGGGGGGTACACCTTTGAAAATGTAATCTTATCACTGTATACAATCAATAGAAATGTTATTTTGTAAATTCATAGGGCTTAATATATAAAAGGGTATTTTTATTCCAAATTTGAAACGAAATTGTAAGTTTCCTAAGAAAAAGGGATAATGTTATTGACTTATACAATGTAAGTAAAGGATTTTTTAATTTATCCTTTAAAGAAAAATTATATGGATGGTTTTCTTTATGTGCATCTCTTAAATGGCCTCCCAATTTGGACCTTGTAATTCTTGGATTATATCTCTTTCCATTTTCTTTCCTCCTCATTAGGTCATTGTCCCACTTTTCTCTTTATTTTTAGAAGGGGCTATACCTAAGTTTCTTGTGTCTTCCAAAGAGGTCATTCCATCCATATAATATAAGCATGGATTTGTCATTTTTTCGCCCCTTTTGTTAACCCTTAAATGAACGAAGGTGGAAAATCCAAAAAAGCTAAAGCAGAAGACAAAGACAAAGGCCAAGGCAAAGAGAAACGGAAGACAAAGACGCACAAGGAGAAGAGTCCTAAATAAGGGAGAAAGGCACACAAGGAAAAGCGCAAGTCAAAACCTTTGTAAAAGAGTGCAAGCGCATCATGGTTTAATTCAAGGAGCGCCAGGCTCTCACCCGTGCAATTTGTAAATGTAGACGGGCGGTGGAAAGGAAGCTAGGAAGATAGAAGGACAATGGGAAAAAGGGCCTAGGCTACGGCCGGCCATGTAGAAAAGGGGAAAAGGGGATGACCGCCCAAAAGGGATTTTTTTGTATATAAAGTTGAAAAGTGAATGAGAAGCTCATTCTTGTGTGTGGCCAAAAGTAGCTCTCCTCTTCTTCTTCTTCTTCTTGTTCTTGCTTGCTTGAGCTTGTGCTTGAGAGAGGGAGTGTGAGAGTGTGAGGGAGTGAGTGTGTGAGGGTGAGGGACTGGGGAGGAGAAGCTCTCCATCTTCTCCTCTCATCTTCTTCTCTTCTCTTCTCTTCTCTTGTCTTGCTCGCGGCAATGAAGCTTGGAGCGTGGAGCTTGAGGATGGAGCTTGCTTGAAGCTTGCACTTGGATCGTGGAGCCACCGGAGTGCGCGAGAGAGGAGGTAACTCGATCGGCATGGAGGTAAGCTCACTACACCCATAGATGTGGATGGCGCGTCGGCTATGTGAGAGGTAGCCATTAGTGCTCAGCTTGGAACGCTTGAAACAATAAGTGGTCCGTGGGTCTTGGCAGTTGAGCGAAGACTCCCACATTTTGGTTCCGTTGCCGGGACCAACGGATTCAAGCCTTGAGCACTTGCGCGCTTCAAATCGAGCATTGAAGTAGGGTTTTCCCCGAACCGGTGCTTGAGATAGGTAGGAAGTGAGGGGGTTGAAGATGGTATTCGATCTTCTTGGCAAATAGGTTTTTTGCTTTTTTGAGATTTATGGGATGGAGTAGTGTAGGTATTTACTTTGTGAATTTGATGCATTAGAGTAGGAGAAAACAAAGAAAAATAAAGAAAATAAGCATTAGGGTTTACTGATGCATAACAGGGTAAAATAGGGCAAAAATCATGCAAAAAATGGTAAAAAGCTCGCTTGTGATGCCTAAGATCGGCAAGTGAGTGATTGAGGGGCATCAACAATATACTCAGGAAGGGGCATAAGAGCCAAGAGGCCAAGGGAGAGCTCATTTGTGACCATTTTAGTGAGAGAGAGAGAGAGAGAGAGAGAGAGAGAGAGAGAGAGAGAGAGAGAGAGAGAGAGAGAGAGAGAGAGAGAGAGAGAGAGAGAGAGAGAGAGAGAGAGAGAGAGAGAGAGAGAGAGAGAGAGAGAGAGAGAGAGAGAGAGCCATCGCACGATTCGCTCTGATCTCGCCATCGACGAGCCTACTACTCTATTCAGGTATATGAATCCCTTCCCCTATCCCCCTACATAGGATCTGGAGGTTTATGCTGGCTATGATTGGTTAAATCGGAAGAGTCGAGCAAGATTGACATCTCGCTGTTGTCATCGCGCCGTGTTCGGCCCGTCCGAGCGGCTGCTTCTAGGCCGAGTCCCAGAACCGGCTCGGCCTTCTTTTGCTCAGCCCACTCGGCCCAAAACCTAATCAGCCCTCGGCCCAGACCTACTCGGCCCGTCCGAGTCCACCATTTGGATGATCAACCAATTCGGCCCTTGGCCACGTGTCATATTCGGCCCTCGGCCCAAGTGCCTCGACCCGTCTGAGTGACCTCATCCAAGTTGACCATTCGGCCCGTCCGAGTCTACCCTATCTGAGTCACGAACTTGGCCCTTGGCCCAAGTGCCTCGGCTCGGTCCGAGTGACCCACTTGGACCCTACAATTCGGACCAGCTGGGCCGAGTGAAAATTTTTATCAAATTCTCAGAAATTTGACTTGACTAGAGCTCAGCAGTGCAAACTGTCGGAAGTCCTTCTGACGCTCAGAACTTCATTCTAGCACACGGAATAGATGGAATCGTAGGGAGCAGCCGCTTGGTAGCTTGAAGTAGGCAGCAGCGAGACCCAAGGACCTAGACTCAAAGCGAGGAGCAGTTAAAACTTGATTGGCCAAAAACAAATGAGGCAACAATTTAGAAAAACTATGAACCCCGAAATTGACCCCAAAAGGCTACGTAGAGCTAAAGGCACATCACAGATCCATCACTCGGTTGAAACTTAGAGCAAGTAGTTCAAAATTTGGCTAAACAATCCTCCAAATTGCGCATGGTGTTTACCATAACGGCCCTTCGGGCCAGGGGGGACCACCCCCTTGGACCCTCGCATAGAGGGCTCTGCCCCCTCTGCACCTCCCCCGATAGGCTGGAGAGAAAATGCGCGCCGCAACACGTCCTACGGATTAGGCCCTAGTGTAGTAATGGCTCTACACAAGCATAGATCTTCACTTGCAAAGCAACAAATAGAAGCCCATACCCAAACAAAGACAAACAAAGACCCTAGAACCTCAACGGGCCAAACTAGCCAACAAGGGCAAAAAGGCCACACTGCAAAAACACATACATGTTGCATTTGGACTACATCTAGTCAAAGCGAAAAGCAACAACATCAAGCTACAATAGCGAGAACGGCTGGAGATGACAGTCCTGACAATAGATGCTCCTTGAATAGCACTGCACTGAGATGACAAGCCAAGACATCAGTGGAGAATCCACATCTGGTCGTGCAGTTGGGGACTCAAGGGCATTTGTCAGAAGGCTTAAATTTACAAAACAAGACCCCAAAGATGAAGACATAGTACCACCTACTTATCTTAGGGTCAAACTCACTGCGAAAAGAGAGCATACTATCAATGCTCTGATTGATGAAGGAGTAGATTTTAATGTCTTGACCTATGAGGCATGGACCCTACTAGGCCAACCAGAGCTGACATCGACTAATGCAACTCTTAGCCCTTATGGAGGACCTCCACAAGCACTCATATGGAAGTGCAATATCCTTGCAACAATTGAAACTGAAAGCTTTCCTATCCTATTTCATGCTCCTCCAAATAGTACTAAATATGGTAAGGAAACCCTCCTGGGAAGACCCTTCAAAAGGGCGACCAAATGTGAGGCTGACTATGTAGCACAGGGGATACACCTGACAAAAGAATAAGATGAAGAAAGGAAGAACAAGTAAGAGGTGTGTGTGTGCGTGTGTGTGTGTGTGCATGGAAATGGCCTCGAAATGGATATGGTTCAAACAAGAACAAGACAATAGAAGCATTGACAATAGAAGAATTTTACAGAACATGTTCTCATATAGATAGGAGCCCAAATCCTATATCTCAACAATTTTTAGCTTGATATTCTCAAGGAAATAACCAAGTGGATCAAGAAAAAAAGTACTATCATAATATGTGATGCAAACTTGACTTTGATCATTCATCAAGGTGTTGAGTAGGAAACAAGTACTCCTACCCATAGCATAAAGAAGAAATATCGCTAAACAATGAGTGAAAAACTAAGGCAAGGAAAATATCAACAAAAAGATGTGCAAGGATTAAAAAATACCCATATGAGAAGAGATTATTAAAAAAAGCCATGTTGAAAATATTATCCCCAATAAATAACATACAAGGAGCAAGAACATTAAGAGGGCCCAAGAGGAATCCAAAAAATGGCCATTCAAAAGGAGAAGATGGAGAAGTTTGAGAAAGAGTTGACACTCTAAGTGTAATGGACTCACCAACTTCCCTTACCATGTTGTAGTCCAAAATCTTGAAGGATAAAAGATGGTCCCATGACCCACCCAAACAACACAATCTGATGCCGTCATTACTTTGCATCCAACAACAAGTAGGCTAATATTGAGAAAAGAAGATGAAGATGATGATGATGAGGAAAAAGACGGATAAGAGTTTCACCTTGCTAAATCCCTCACTCTCTCACAATCTCACACAATTGCAAACTCAACCATCTTACCCTAAAAGGAGAAGAAAATCAAGAGGAAGATATAGAGCTTCACTTTCCCTCAATTGCTTACTCTGTCAAGAATCGCGCGGTGGGGGGACTTGCTTGAGCTATTGCGCCAACACACGCTGTATACACAAGAGGAAGCTCACTCAAGAACGCAAGAAGAGAAATGGAGGCCAAAACGTTTTCTTGCTGGTTTCTTCTTCTTCTTCCTCACACCATAGAATGTACACAAAGTATAGATAAGATACAACATAAAGGAAAGTGGCCTACTAAGTCAAACAGTGCATAACTGACTACTAATCGACTGGCGCTATGTCTTTGCCAGCTGTATAGGTAGGTGTAACAAACTAAATATAATAAGTGATAAGTCAGTGGCCATGTGAGTATCATAATGACCACCAACGTGCTAAGTGTAGACATGTGGACCCATCTAGCTAGGTGGTCCATCATTAATGTCCGCACGTGTTGAGCTTGCTATCTCAACACTCCCCCTCAAGCTCAACTCTATCTCTGCAACTCCAAGTAAGCTTTGGAACTTTCGAAGCTTCTCTGCACCCAATGCCTTTGTGAAAATGTGAGCTATCTGATCCTGTGTGCTGACATATACCAAGTCAATCTCTCCTGCAAGTAACTTCTCTCTCAAAAAGTGGTAGTGCACCTCAATGTGTTTTGTCCTAGCATGGAACACTGGATTCCTAGCTAGCTGTATGTTGCTCATGTTGTCACAATGAATAACAACTAGACCATCTCCCTGCACATCCAAATCACCTAATAACTTTTGCAACCATACCACCTCACATGCTGCCATAGTAGCACCTCTGTACTCAGCCTTGTTAGAATATCAAACTCATACTATTCTCCTGTTAGTATGTGTGACCGACATTAGTCTTGTCTAGCTGTATCAGCAAGTGTGGGACATTAAATAAGTCGGTGGTCTTAGACCCAGTGTGAATGGTCCTGCGGACCTTAGTACTATTGTATACACTTACTCTATGTGTGTGGTTAAGTGAGTATGAATGAATGAAGAAGATGAGAGCATGCTTGCTCTTTTCTCTGTCTTTGTCTCTCTCAATCTCAACATGGTATCAGAGCACCCATGACTGGGCTCTATGGAGTGCATATGGGAAGAAGAAGACCTGAAGAGTAAACTGTCAGAGTTGAAGAGAACAAAGGGCTGACTGTCATTTTCCTCCATTGCTCTAACACAAGGTATGCATTTGTTCATGTGAGACTCTATGCTTCATGGCAGTAGTGAAGACTTGTTTGGGAGTCTTTGGGAGCACCCTTGAGCACATTTGAGTGCTCATCATCATCATTATCATCAACAGTAGATGTTGGAATCAGATCTATAGGCTGCGTGATTGCGCCAGATTCAAGGGCTACTCCTACACACAAAGACTTAGGCTATTGATGGTTCCTGAGGTGATATAAACCATGTCTACAGTAAATGGAAGGTGGTCTACATCACTTGTAAACAACTACTTGCATATGAGCTCATCTATGAGATGTACAGACAGACTACAGGTCTGAAAAAGACAGTTCACTATTGTGTACAGTGAATATTCAACAAGTACTTGACAGTAAGTAAAAGATTGTGACTAAATAGTGTCTGGTCCAACATGGCTAATGCAGAGAGGACTGACAACATAACCCAGATAGTGGGGGAAAAGCTTGACAGTAATAATTATGCCATATGGAAGTTCCGCATGGAGAACTTCTTAATAGGGAAAGGCTATTGGGAGTTGGTGACTGGAGCGGAAGCTGAACATGAGCTCCCAGATTGACCTACGGCTGATCAGAGACGAGTACACCGAGCTTGGACAGAACGAGCTTGTAGAGTCTTGCACTGGCTCTCTTTATGTATCTCAAATGCCATGGTAATGCAGATAATGAATTGCAGCTCTCCTAAGGATGCATGGGACATTTTGGTCAAGTATTATGGCACAACCACAAGTGCCAGGAAGATACAGTTGAAGCAGAAGTTCAACAACATGGAGAGGAAGAGCAGATCTATACAAGATTATGTCACGGAGCTTAAGACCATTGCGGATCAGTTGGCATCTGTTGGTTCACAGGTTGAAGATGAAGATATGGTTGCTGTGTCTTTGAATGGCTTGGGGGTTGAGTATAAGTCTTTTGACACTTCTGTGCCTGTGCGGCGGGCTGAAATGCCCGATTTCAATGAGTTGGTTGCATTGCTTATCCATGAAGAGGTTAAGCTTGGCTTGGCTGCAGGATCTAGCAGTTCTAAAAACAAGGATGCAGTTTTCTATTCCAATCAACGTGGCCATGGAAACCATGGTAGAGGCTATGGATTTTGGCAGAGGAGGCCAGCAAAATGCATCCTATGGCAATAACAACCAGCAAGTATCGAATGCAAGAGGTGGTGGAAACTTTAGAGGCAGGGGGAGATCTAGCCCTAGAGGTAGAGGCTCTTGGCAACAGCAGCGTCCATCTGACAATCCGAACAAGGATAAGGATTGTCATTGCTGCAGGAAGTATGGGCATATTGCCAAGGACTGCTGGAAGAAGCAGGGCAATCAGAAAGGCAAACAACACGGACATTTTGCTACATCTAGTCAGGCAGATGATACTTCAGGAGATAGATTGTTTACCATGCAGTATGTAAAAGGCAGAGTTGCTGAAAAATCCACTGATGATGCAGTTTGGTATATTGATTCAGGGGCATCGAACCATATGACTCCTTATGGTGATTGGTTCATTGATATGGTGGCTGGAAAAAATGGCTATGTCTGTACAGGTGATGACACGCATAGCATTGAGCATAAAGGAAAAGTGCCTCTTGTAGTTCATGATGGCAGAAAGAAAAATTTGCATGATGTATTGCATGTTCCTTCAATTACAAAGAACCTACTGTCTATTGGTCAGATGATGGTGGTCAGATGACGGAGCAAAACTTGCAGGTTAGATTCAACAAGCATGGTTGCTTTATTGAAGAGTTTGGTAATGGATGCAAGTTGATAGCTCGCGGTCACAGTAATGGCAGAATGTTTACTCTTGATGCTACCTTGCCAGAGCTGAATTCAGCTATGTTTGCCCATGGTTCTGGCACTATCAGAGACTTGGAAATTTGGCACAAGAGAGTGGGCATGTAAATTTGCAAAGGCTACAAATTATGCAAAAAAAGCAGCTTGTTACAGGTTTACCCAAGTTCCAATATTCAGATATTGGTCATGTATGTGATACTTGCTAGTTTGGTAAGCAGTCAAGGTTGCCATTTGTCAGGCATGTAAGGTAGAGTACATGTCCATTGCAGTTAGTGCACTCTGATGTTTGGGGGGCAGCCTATAATGCATCCACGGGAGGCTCGAAGTATTATGTGACATTCATTGATGATTATAGTCACTATACTTGGGTTTACATTCTGAAGACAAAGGATGAGGTGTTTGCTGTTTTTCAGCAGTTTAAAAAGCAGGTTGAAAAGGAATTTGACTGTTATATCTCTTTCTTGAGATCAGATAGCGGTGGGGAGTATGTATCAAATGAGTTTGATAACTTTTTGGCTCAAAATGGCATACGCAGGCAGCTTACCTACAGCTACACTCCTCAGCAGAATGGGGTAGCTGAAAGAAAGAACAGGGTCTTGATGGAAGCTACTCGTGCCATGATGAATGAGAAGAAGATGCTGCTCTATTATTGGGCTGAGGCTATTATGACAGCCATGTATATCTTGAATCGGACTCCCACTATAGGTATTCATGAGATGACACCGTTTGAGAAGCTGTATGGCTATAAGCCGAATGTAAGTCACATGAAAGTCTTTGGCTGTCTTGCTCATGTGCATATTCCAGATGAAAAAAAGGAAGAAGCTGGATCCAAAAGTGCATAAGTGTGTTTTCATTGGATATTCGTAGGAGAAGAAGGCATACAAATGCTATGATCCCTCTATCAGGGAGACCTTGGTGAGCAGGCATGTTATTTTTTATGAGATGGGTTTTTGGTATGTATCATCGGCTACAGTGCCATCAGATATGCCTTCCACTCATGTATCCACAGTTGATATGCAGCAGAGCACTGCTATGATAGGACATAGTAGTCAGACCGTATCCCCATGAACAGGGAGATTGAGGAGCTCACCGTCCACTGACACCAGTATGTCAGTGAGGGGGAGATAGGATGTCGCGGAAAAAGGAAAAGAGAAAGTTACTGAGGATATATCTAGGATGATGACACCTGGTAGAATGACTTCTGGATATGAGTCTACTGATACTTTAGATAGTGAACTTGGTATTCCGATTGTCTATACGCCCCAGAGCAGGTACATTCCGCCTCATGAGAGAGGGGAATCGAGCAATGCACCACAGCTTAGACGCTCACAGAGGGTCAGATACCCTATTGACAGGTTGACATATAGTGGCTACATTGCAAAGCATTATGCTTACATGACAAAAGTAATGGAGATCAAAGAACTAGGTACATATGCTGAAGTAGTGGAAAATGAGAATTGGTGTGCAGTCATGGATGAAGAAATGGATGCCTTGGCTGAAAATAAGATATGGGATCTTGTGCCACTGCCTGATGGAAAAAAGACCATTTGCTGTAAATGGGTCTACAAAATCAAATGCAAGTCAGATGGCAGTGTGCCACTGCCTGATGGAAAAAAGACCATTTGCTGTAAATGGGTCTACAAATTCAAATGCAAGTCAGATGGCAGTGTGGAAAGGTACAAAGCCAGGCTGGTTGCTAAGGGGTATGCCCAACAGTATGGACTTGATTATGAGGAAACATTCAGCCCTGTTGCCAAGATGGCAACCATACGCACTGTGATTGCTTTGGCTGCTGCTAGAGGCTGGAAATTACAGCAGATGGATGTTAAGAATGCATTTCTTAGTGGTGACTTAGCAGAGGATGTCCATATGGTTCAGCCAGAAGGGTATGTTCACTCTGATTTTCAGCATTATGTATGCAAGCTGAAAAAGACACTGTATGGGCTGAAGCAGGCCCCGAGAGCTTGGCATGTTGGGATCAGTAACTACTTGCAGATTTTGGGATTTACTGTTGGTGGGGCTGATCATAGCCTATTTACCAAGAAGACTAACAGTGGCTTAGTAGTTTTGGTCATATATGTTGATGATTTGATAATCACTGGTGATGATGACTTGGGCATACAGCATGTAATGAACATGCTGAAATCTGAATTTGACATGAAAGATCTAGGTGAATTGAAGTACTTTTTGGGTATTGAGGTAATCAAGGCTGAAAATGGTTTATGGCTGATGCAGAAACATTATGCCATGGAAATGCTGAAGAAGTATGGCATGGCTGAATGCAAACCATTGGATACACCCCTTGATCAGAATGTCAAGTTGGACATTAGCACTGGAGCTGAAATTCAGGATGTGACTATGTATAGGCAGATGGTTGGAAGTCTAATCTAGTTGACCATCACCGGGCCAGATTTGAGTTATGCAGTTGGGCTCATAAGTCAGTTTATGCAGAAGCCCAAGAAGCCACATTTGGATGCTAGTAGGCGGATTATGAGATATGTTAAGTCCACTGTAGATTATGGGTTGTTCTATATGAGAGATAAGCCCTTGAAACTAGTTGGATACACAGATGCGGATTGGGCAGGATGCTCATATGATCGTAGATCTACGAGTGGTTATGCTTTTGGCTTGGGAAGTGGCATGATCAGCTAGAGCAGCAAGAAGCAACCAATGGTTGCATTGTCTAGTACTGAGGCAGAGTACAGGGGTGCTGCATTGGCAGCATGTGAGATTTCATGGCTTCTCAAGCTTATGGCTGATTTGGATATTCAGGTGGATGCTCCAGTGACCTTATTATGCGACAATATCAGTAGTGTACTCCTGGCAACGAATCCAGTATACCATGCGAGGAAAAAACACATAGAGGTACACTACCATTTTATCAGAGAGATGGTTCTTGCAAGGAGATTAGATCTTATGCATGTGAAGACTGATGAACATGTTGCAGATATCTTTACCAAGTCTTTGGGTAATGATAAGTTTAGTAGTTTTAGACAACTACTTGGAGTTCATCAGATGATTTGAGCTTGAGGGGGAGTGTTAGAATATCAAGCTCATACTATTCTCCTGTTAGTATGTGTAACCGACATTAGTCTTGTCCAATTGTATCAGCAAGTATGGGACATTAAATAAGTCGGTGGTCTTAGACCCAGTGTGAATGGTCCTATGGACCTTAGTACTATTGTATACACTTACTCTATGTGTGTGGTTAAGTGAGTATGAATGAATGAAGAAGATGAGAGCATGCTTGCTCTTTTCTTTGTCTCTGCCTCTCTCAATCTCAACAAGCCTCTGTACTCGATAAAGCAACTGCAGGTTGCTTTTTGCTGCTCCATGTAACTACTGCACTACCAAGGGAAAACATGAATCCACTCGTAGATCTTCTGTCTGACATCCCAATCTGCATCTGTGTATCCAAAGACCTATCATCCTTACCTGCCTCATAAAAAAGTCCATAATGTAAAGTGGACTTCAGATACCTCAATATACGTCTAATTGCATCCAAATGAGGCTTTATAGGCATATGCATAAACTGACTGACAAGACCAACAACATAGCTCAAGTCTTGCCTTGTGATAGTCATGTAAATCAAACTCCCTACTATCCTCCTAAACATAGTAGGGTCTTCTATCTCATCTCCAATGTCAGCACTCAACTTCACATTTTGCTCCAATGGTACTAAAAGAGGCTTACATGCTGTTATACCATACTTGGATAATATATACAAGCCATACTGCCTTTGGGATAGCCATGTACCATCATCACATCTAATCACCTCAATACCAAGAAAGTATCTTAGGTCACCCAAATCTTTCATCTCAAACTTCTTCTTCAAGAAGTCCTTAACTTCAACAATCCCATTGTCATTGTCACCTGTAATAATCAAGTCATCCACATAGATGACTATGATGACCAACCCTGCATCTCCCTTTCTCACATAAAGTGAGTGATCAGTATCAAAAATACAAAATCTAATATTGACAAGATACTCTCCAATCTTGTCAGACCATGCTCTAGGTGCTTGCTTCAGCCCATAGAGTGCCTTCTTTAACCTGCACACATATGTGGGATGCTCTAAATCCTCATAACCTACTGGCTGCTCCATATACACTTCTTCTTGCAATTCAGCATGCAAGAAGGCATTCTTAACATCCATTTGCTGCAAACTCCAACCTTTGGATGTTGTCAAGGAAATCACACACCTAACAGTTGCCATCCTAGCAACTGGACTGAATGTCTCTTCATAATCTATGCTATATATTTGAGCATAGCCTTTTGCAACCAGCCTAGCCTTATACTTGCTAACTGAACCATTTGCATTATGCTTGACTTTGTAAACCCACTTATAGCCAATAACTTTCTTACCCTTAGGTAAGGGTACCAAATCCCAAGTCTTATTGGCTTCTAATGCAGCCATCTCCTCATCCATTGCTACATTCCAATGAGTATGACCAACAACATCCTCAAAACAAGTGGGCTCAACATCCTCAACTAGTTTCACAATATAAGCATACTGGCGAGCTACATAACCTTCAAAACCAAATCTTTTAATAGGATATCTGACCGTGCTAGATCTGCATACTACCGGATCACTCAATGGAGACTTTACATTACTATGAGCTCTCTGTACACCTGGCGTCCTGACTCAAGGAATGCCAAGCTCATCATCCAAACTCTCCAAACCACTAGAATCTCCATCAAATCCCAAATGACTGGTAGATGCATCATTACCATTCAACACTTTCTTCTTTCCTTTGTCCTTCCCTGCAACACTTATAGATTCACCTGAAGATGTGGGACTACTCCTTAGTCTCCCAGACTAAGGGCTCACTGTAGGTATAGTACCAGATGATGTTTCTGGTCCACTAAGACTCTGTGATTCTTGTTTTTCTTTTTGCACATAGCTATCCAAATCATTATCATCATCTAATACATCACCAGTAGGTGCATGCCAGTTGCCCATCTCATCAAAGATAACATCCCTGCTCACTCTGAACTCACCTGCGACAGGGTTATAACAACGATATCTTTTCTGCTCTAAAGAGTATCCAATAAGAACACATTTTTCTACCTTTGGATCAGGCTTCTTCCATAGCTCATCTGGCACATGAACGTATGCAACACAGCCAAATATCTTCAAGTGCAATACATCAAGCTTCTTGCCAGTAAATCATTCTTCAGGAGTCATCCATGAACTGCAGCTGTGGGAGTTCTGTTCATAATGTAGACAACAGTATGGAAAACCTCAGACCAAAAATGTTTGGGCATATTCTTTTCAACCATTAATGACCGTGCAACTTCTGCAATATGCCTGTTTTTTCTTTCTGTAGCAACACCATTTTGCTATGGGGTATACCTGCAAGTAAATTGCCTCTTTATCCCATGAGTCCTCATGAAGCCACTAAACTCATTAGAGAGGTACTCTCCCCCTCCATCTGATCTCAAGCACTTCACTTTTAAGCATGTTTCTGTTTCAACAACTGCCTTAAAATATTTGAAGTGCTCAAACACATCACTCTTTTCCTTCATGAAGTATACCCATAGCTTCCTTGAATAGTCATCAATAAATGTGACAAAGTATTTGCTGCCATCAAGAGATACATTCTGTGTAGGTCCCCAAACATCTGTATGCACTACATCAAGTATTTTTCTACTTACTTCTCTATCATGCGAAAAGGGTTGTCTTGCATGCTTACCAAACTGGCATGCTTCACAGACTTTATGCAATTCTGCAACTCTAAAAGAAGGCAACCCTGTAACCAATCCTTTGGACTGCATTAATTTCAGCCTTTGCACATTTGCATGTCCAATTCGTTTATGTCATATTTCAATATCTACAACTACTCCTTTTCCTTTACCATACATAGTAGCATCCATTGCAGGAATTCCAGCATCTAAAGTGAACATTCGGCCAACTCTACTTCCTTTTGCGACCAACTTGCACTTATCATTAAAGTCTTCTACAAAACAACCTTTTGCATTGAATCGAACCTGCACTCCTGCTCTACCATTTCGCCAACAGACACTAGATTCTTTGTAATTGAAGGCACATGTAATACATTTGCCAGATTCTTTGTCTGACCATCATACAAGGACAAGGGAACCTTTCCAATGTGTGAAGTTGGGTGGCATGAATCATCACCCATCTACACATAACCTGGGTTTTGTAAGTCTTACATCCCTCCAAACCATTCAACATGATTAGTCATATGATTAGATGCACCTGAATTGACATACCATACATCATCATGTGTCCCCTTTCTTGTAACTGCATTCATCATATGCTGCATAACAAACAGACGCTCATTTTTGTCTTCATTCTGTCGTGAAGACGATGCATAGTTTCCTTGTTGCAACTTATCACTGCGAATGCCATCCTTCTTTGCATAGCAATGGACTACAATATGGCCTATTTTGCCACAATAATGGCAAACAATAGCAGAATTTCCAGAACCTCTATTCTGCCATCCACCTCTTCCTCTAGATTCCCCCTGCCTCTAAAGTTTCCTTTGCCTCCAAAAACCTCCATTTCACCAAACTATTGATTGAACATGTTTTGCTTGTTATCACCAACACGTCCCATATGACGGCCTCTCGAAGAGGATCTACCACGTCCCCTTCCTGAACTCGAGTAAAATGCTTGGACCTGTTCACCATTTATTTCAGATGAATCACCCTGCATATTGATGTCTTTAGTAATCATGACAGAGATCAGCTCATCAAAATCTGGAAATGGCTTCCGTACATATACTGAAGTAACAAATGATTTCCATGCCTTCTCATTATTAAGGCCACTCAGAGTGGATGAAACCAAATCATCATCATTCAACATTGCATCAATCACTGCTAAAGCATCTGCAATGCTTCTCACCTTCAATACATACTCATTGATAGAAATTTTCCCTTTCTTCAAGGCATTCAACTCTTGCTTGAGTTGAATCTTTTGTGCCTTTGTATTTACTGAAAACATGCTCTCAAAAATTGTCCAAGCTGCATGTGAAGTTTTTGCATTCCTAATATGTCCCAGCATAGTATTATCAATGACTGCAGATAGCCAGTACATTACCTTTTTATCTTTCACAATCCACTCTTTCCATGCTTTTAACTCATCTGCAGTCGCGGAGGGATACCCAGCTCTGGCTTCTTTTTTTCACCTGAGACAAACTCATAAAGGCCCTTTCAAATGAGGAAGTTTGTTGCACGAAACTTCCATGAAGGGTAGTTGTTCTTGTCGAGCTTCTCAATAATGGGATTTCCACTGTTCTCTGCCATTATCACAAACAAGGATACAACACAACAAGCTAGTCTTCTGCAATCTTTCACAACACATGCACAACAATACACCAAGCAATCTTTTTCACTGATTAATCAATAGTACATGTAATTTGCAACCTGTTTGCAGATAAACCTTATGTTTGCTTCCTGCAAACACCTCAAAAATTACAGATTCGCAATCTGTAACCTGTGCACCCACTTTTGGTCCATATAGTCGAAATCACAATGTACCTTGAAATTGTTATCCGCAACCTTGCGGCTCTAAAATGGGGCTTGAAACGGCCTCAGACGCCCAAAATAACTGTGGGAAAGCCGTAAAGGACTAATATGTAGAATATACAATGATTTACTTGCACACCAAATCTCTTAGCAATCTGAGATTTTTGCTCGACCCTGCTTTCGGTAGGCACTATCCAAGAGAGAGAGTGGAAGAATGGGAGAGCTTCTTACCTATTGCTTGCTTTCTCGAACCTTGCTTCTTCTCCTTTGCTTCAGCCTTCGAAATCAGCCTCTCTCAATGGCGCAACTTTGATACCATGTCAAGAATTGCGTGGTGGGGGGACTTGCTTGAGCTGTTGTGCCAAACACACACTGTATACACAAGAGGAAGCTCACTCAAGAACGCAAGAAGAGAGATGGAGGCCAAAATGTTTTCTTGCTAGTTTCTTCTTCTTCTTCCACACACTATACAATGTATACAAAGTATAGATAAGGTACAACATAAAGGAAAGTGGCCTACTAATTCAAATAGCGCATAACCGACTACACTAATCGACTAGCGCTATGTCTTTGCTAGTTGTAGGTAGGTGTAACAAACTAAATATAATAAGTGATAAGTCAGTGGCCATGTGAGTATCATAATGACCACCAACATGCTAAGTATAGACGTACGGACCCATCTAGCTAGACGGTCCATCATCAATGTCCGCATGTGTTGAGCTTGCCATCTCAACATCCTCACTCTTAGCAATGGAGACAAGATGATAGAATATTATAAGTGAATAAAAGGTTCCAATAGTTGCATTGATAGAGCTTTCACGGCATGGATGTACCAAAAGGATAAATACAATTGAGACCTCTATAACGTGCCCGCTCTTCAAATTGCGGGACACGTCTTAGCGGGCCATCAAGAGGTATATCTAGAAGACGCGGCCTGGCACTCCCAAGGAATGACACAGGTTTTTCCAACTAGGGTCTCTCGAGTCTACCCCGCAACGGAACTTATCCGGCCGTTCCCACTAGGATTGACCTGAAGATCGGGGTCCTGGCCAACATTGTCTAAGGACATCATCCAACCTTTCCTAACATTCCTCGTTAACATTTCCTTTGAGGGAAGATCTCAGCTAACCAAGACCACCCTTCCGTAGGATAGACCCAATTGGTCACATCCACCATGCTTCCCTCGAGGGTTGTCTTAGTTTTCTAATTACCTACCACATTATATTTGACATAAAAAGGCAGCTTCCTTAATTAACCCATTAATCACACGTTCCTTTACGTAATTTAGGTCACAGACATGAAGACAAGATAAAACAAGATAAAACACTTCCTTAACTTATCTTCGGATTAATGTGTGTCTCCTGCCCATACAGGAGAATTAAGTGCTCCTTTCTACCTCTGTAGAAAAATCATTCCGTCTTCCGATAATAAAACCCAAAGGTTTATCCTTCCAAGATTTCGCCTTGTAACTAGTATCAAGACCTCAAGATCCCATCTCGAGTCACGTAGAACACTTGTGTAGGGCCCGGAGACATTGGAATTTACGGCCAAAGCCCCCACTGGCACCCAAGCATCCTCCTACGCCAAGTGATTTCCACGGAGAGACCTCTCGCAGCGGGTTTGGTCCACATTCTCGGTGCAGATTCATAACCCCCTTGGTTAGGGTTTGGCAGCTCGCGGGGGTAGCTAGCGCCATCCTTCCTTAATTATCCCTTTAGGAAATCAACCATAGCTGAAGCAACCAGCATAATAACAATTGCTAGGGAAAACATCCCTTTCGTTTCCATGGCAATCAGTCATCTCAGACCCGGCCATGAAATCATCAAACACTCCCCACTTGGGTTAACATCCAAAACCACATTAACAAACAGTTGAATGCACAACCTCTTACTTCAAGGCATCGCAATCCCATTTCATGCACAATAAGAATTTTAACTGGATGTATCAAAACACTTGCTTAAGGGATTTACAACCTTTTCAAACCGCCAAGCATAACTTGGGTTAACAATCCATTTAGGGTTAGGTCACCAGCTTCAATTAGGCTAGGAGCGTATCTATTTGCGACAGTCTATGACAAGACCGATAAAACAATCCGCAGGCAACTATACTTATTCCTAATGCACTGGATCTCATGAAGGTCTAGGTCTCTATTCATCGGAACTATCATTTCATGTGTTTCTTTAAATCATGTTTGCGAAACATGAATTCTAAATGACTATTCATGCACTGAACTAGGTTAAAAGCTATTATTTTATGTGAAATAATGCAAAGGCCTTATCATTTTATGTGCGTAAAAGCTATCATTTCATGCATATAATCTTATGCGAATTCCATACTCTACTGTTTCACGCATGCAACTTAGTGCTTAGAGCAAACAAAAACCCTAAGACTCGTTCTTGTTCCATGCACGTCACCAACCCTTTCATCTCTTCCACGAGAAATAATACCTAATTAATTTTAAAACTTAGAACCTGGGTTTGATTCGTATTTGTTGCATTGGTTGCTCCACTCACCACTCCAACATTACCAGTAGCTTGGGCACCTACGCTTCCCATGACTTTCTTCTTGAGAGCCATTCGCCTCGCGGAGATTGGGCAGCCTCGATGGATTTCTAGGTTCGATAGGAAAGATTGCTGGATGGGGGTCTTTCGCCGGGGGGAAAAGGTTTGAGTGTGGCTCCTTGAAGTTACTCACTAGCTCCCACTCCCTCTCTTTCTCCCTTCTCTCTCCCTCTCCTCTTCCTTCTTCTCTTCTCCTTCTTTTCTTCTCCTTCTCTTCTTCTCTCCCTCTTCTCTCTCTTCCCTCTTCTTCCCCTTCTTCTTCTTCTCCTTCTCTCTTCTCTCTCTTCTCTCTCTTCTCTCCCTCTTCTCTCTCTTCCCTCTTCTCTCTTCTCTCCCTCTTCTTCCCTTCTCTTCCCCACTCCTTCTTCTTCCCTTCTCTTCCCTCCTCTTTCTCTCTCCCTCCTTGTTTCTCTTCTTTCCTTCTCCTTCTCTCCCTCTTCTTCCTCTTCTCTTTCTCCCTCCTTCTTTCTCTTCTCTCCTTCTCCTTCTCTACCTCTTCCCTCTCTCCCTCCTTCTTTCTCTTCTCTCCTTCTCCTTCTCTCCCTCTTCTTCCTCTTGTTCCTCTTGTTCCTCTTCTCTCTCTCCTTCTCTCCCTCTTCTTCCTCTTCTCTCTCTCCTGCCTTCTTTCTCTTCTCTAACAAGATGTGCATCACCTCTCAGTGGCATGGGCTCTTCAGGAAGTTGTCTTGGAATTATGCGTGCTCGGCGTTGGGCCTCCTCAGCTAATTCTTGTCTTCTCCTCCTTGCTGCAACTATACACTCAGGCAGATGGGCATCTGCAGGTTCTTCTTGTGGGAGATCGGGTTGAGGCGGACTCAGAATTCTTTGTTGCTCTTCTTCATCACCTTGCTCGAAATCCGGACCCTCTTCGACATGTCGCTCAACCACAGATGGGATGACTGGTGGCGGTGGTGGTGGCTGTTCATGCTCCTCAAAACCTAGCTCCTTGAGCTCAGTAGTGGAAAGGCCCATACAGCGTAAGTAGTGGAATTGTTGCTCCTTAGTGATCCCTGTACTCGTTGGGAGCTCTCGCTCTTGAAGACCATATCTTAGAGCTCGAGTGGTCAGCTCCAACTTTCTTTTCACCTTTTCCACTGGATCATCGTCCTCAGCTTGTGTGACATGGAGTACCGTGTTGAGGAAGGCATGCCGCTGTGTTTTAGTAGTTATTTCGGTAGCTTCAATCAACCTTGGCTTCTGCAAGCACCCTTTCGCATTCTGCCACTGCCAAGCGTTCGTTCAAGTCTCTCACCTGTCAAAATTATTCCTTTCCCAATCCATAGCTCTTTCTTCCATCATTTTTCTCTCTTCCTCCAGTTGGCTCGCCAGGGTAGTCACTACCTGTTGCTGCTCATTTGTTAAAAACCACAACTGGTTCATTTCTCTTGACTTCTGAGCTAGCTGCTCTTCAGCAATCCCTTTGGCTTGATCTACAATGCTGAGCCTTTGGTGCACCTCGGCCAGTACTTCTGATTTTTCCTGCACCAGCTGCTCTTGGCTTTGGATCTCAGCAAGGAATAGCCTTTTTTGATTGAAAGCCATGGCCATGAGGGCCTCTACATCTTCCTAGGAGGTCTCCAACGCATCTTGTAATCTTTGCGCTTCATCTTGTAGCCGTTTTGCTTCTGCTGTTGAGACTCCTGGCCCTTCACTCTTCAGAAACTCGATTTCACTTATTAATCTGTTTTGTTCTTCTAGCTCCTGCCACAAATGGAGCTCCATGGTATGTTCTTGTGGTGTACTGGCTTCGCCTTCCTAAACCTCCTGTCTTAGCTTTTCCACTTGAGCGACCTTTTGCTGTAGATCATTGTATTGCTGCACTAGTAGCTTTAGACTCCTTTGCTCTGCCCCACCAGGTTCTGCTCTTCGTCTTGCAGCCTTTGTCTATGGCGGCTTTCATTGCCCTGGGCTTCCTTTGCTTTTGCTACTAGCTGGTCCTGTAGGGCCTTCATTTCTCTTCGTCGGTCGGCTCCCTGCCTTGAGACTTCTAGCCTAAGAGCAGATGATGTTTCTTTTTCTTTTTCTAGCTCCATCAAGGCCACTTTCTTCTCTTCCTTTGCCTTGTCTAGTTGTGCCAGTAGCTCAGCCACATATGCATCATAGTCAGTGTCGGCAGGCATGGGAGTATGGGGTGCGGTGGTTGATGCCTCCAGCCATTGTCTTTTAGGGTCTTGCCGTGACTCTATATCTGCGGCAACGAGCCTTTTCAATCCGGTTCCTGGCACGATATCGGCCACTTTGCTCACTAGCATTTGCATCATGTTCATTAGCTGTGCCGTGTCGAGGGGAGGTGTGGGTTGTGTGGTGGTTGTAGTCATGGTTTCAGTCGTTGCAGGCACAAAAGAGGAAGGAAGTGGATGTAGTAGGGACTTGCCCTTGCCTACAGCCACACTGGAGGTGCTTCCACACTTGAACTAGCTTCGGATTTATGACGGTCGGCTTTATGATGGGGGCTCACAGGTTTGAGCTCTCCACCCCCGTGGGTCTCTTCTACAGATCTTCGTGTAAACTCTACCAACTCGGCCAGCTCCTTCAGTCTCTGCTCTTCAGCTTCTTCTTCCGCCCTTCTTTTCCTGTCCTCTTCTACCCTCTTTGATTCTTCTCTTATCTTTGCAAGCTCTTCCTCCTCTTTCCTCATTCTTTCTTCCTCAGCCCTCCTAGACTCTCTTTGAGCCCTCTTGATTTCAGCTCGTTCTTCTTTGCTTAATTTCTCTTTCCTTTCCTTCTGTCTCCTGTCCCATTTCTTTTGTCCTTTTGGTTTGCTTGCTTGTGTAGGCGGCACCTCCTGTTCTCCCTTGTCACTTATCGTTCTTTCAGTTTATTCTTCTCCTTCGTGGTGAGGTGGGCTTTGATATAGTGGGCTTTAATGTGCAGCTTGCTCTTCCATGACTCCAGCATCCTTCATTGCTTCATCTATGATGGCTATCAAAACACCACCATATCTAATTGTGGCCGCCTTTGAGGCAGGTTTCTTCCTTGTGGAGCGTGTTGTTGAGGCAGGGGATTCTCCTCCTGCTGGTGCTTCCACTGGAGTGAGAAGGGCAGCTGAGCTTTGAATGGGTTTTCTGCACGAACCCATTCCAGTCTACCTCCTCAGGGACTCCTGCTGCGATGCTTTCTAACAACGGGACCCCGATCCTGTTCATCAATGCATTGTACCTTTGGCCTGAGAAGAGTATGTGGATCATCTTCGCTTGCACCTTCACTGCTGGATCCGGGATGTTAGCCAAGCTGATTCCATCCACTGCGTACACCTCTTCTTTCTTTACCCCCAGCATGGCGTAAATATCCCTTCTCGGTCGCCTCTCTTTCTTGGGTACGAGCCCCAAGGCCTTCTCTACGATTGCCGCATTAAGGGGCACTTCAACTCTTCTTTCCTGCTCCCCTGTCCTCACTGTGATAGTGCCACAATTCCTGCCCTTGTCAAAGTTCCTCAGAAATTCAGCACACATGCCGTAATCCACGGCCTGCCCCATCTTTTCCACATATTTGTGGAGGTGGCATCTGTCCAACAATTCTTTGACTACAGGTTCCTCCAAGATGGCCTCATCCAGGTTCAGCGTGTGCTTGAAGGTGAATTGACTGAATCCTTGTGTCTCGACGATGATGCCGAACTTGGTCATCTCTTCTTCAGAAAATGGGAGTTTGCCCCCTTTGTCTTGTCCTGCCATAGTGGTTACCTGTCAACACACCATGCCAACATTAATGCTTAAAAATCGGCTTATTTCTAACAAAACTCAATTTTGAGAGAAAAATGTATGTGTCAAAAATTGGTATACTTGCTTAGAGGCTTGAATTTTAGAGCATTAGGGGAATTTTGAGGTCTCGAAAATGCCCTGTAAGAGATCCTAGAGAGAGAAAACAATTTACGAAATAAAATCATTTTATAGAATTTTTAAAAGGTTTATATTTTGGTAAGTTAAAATATCAAAATTCGTTAATAAATCATTGTCGTGATATTCTCGTGGTCACATCAAACCTAGAAATCTAGGTCGCCATAAAGTTGGCAAGGTTGTCATAATGAAGATCTTACCTCTCCTCATTAAAGTGAAAAGTAATATTCAATTTGAATTTTGGTGGATACTCGATTGCCTCCCTCCATCGTTTCTCCATCGTTTCTCTCTTCTTTTTTTCTTCTCCTTATTAGTCTCTTCTTTGTTTTCATTCTTGCTTCTAATCATATCCTTAGCTATGGATCAATCACCCAATGATCTCTGTAACTCAGCTATGGATCAATCATCTAATGATCTTTGTAGCTCTCATAAAAGACCTCTCTATCATCTTCATATTGAGTTTGACAGTGAGTATGAACCGATAAGAAAGAGAACAAAATCTATCACGGTTACAGAGTCTATGAAACATATACTGAGGTTTGAAGGAAAGAAGAATATTGATCTTTGGTTAGATGGAAAGCTATATCCCAAAGATCCTAGCAGAAATAGCACTCCTCCTTTCTATAATAGCTCGTCATTAATGAGGTTTATTGGTGATGGCTACAATGGATTTTTAGGTTATACACTTAATCTTGTTGCAGAAAAGGATATCCTTGGACTAGAGAATCATCTTTTGATGAAACACAATATAGAGTTGTTGCAGAAGCTAGAGGATTGTCAACAAAAAATTCATTCATTGGAAAAGCGTATCAAAGCTTATCAACAAAAGCAAACTTTATTAGGCCTTCGAAATCGACAAAGAGCTCTTAAAAATATTGAGAATCTCAAACGAGGAGGAGGAGGCTGTGGTAAAAGAATCCAAGCAGCAAGGTATATTTTTTTTCACTTGAAAAATCTTAAATATGGCTTTATTTAAACTACTTGCATTGATTTGTGATGTTAATTTTGCTTAGATCTCTTCTACAACCAAATGCAAGTGAAAGAGATTCTTTAAAAGCAGCTTAGTTTTATTATCATCTTCTTCCTTCAGTGGTTTCAAAGGATATTTTGGAGAAGAAGAAATTTAAAAAGGCAAAGAAACAATGCTTGGAGTCATTTGTGAAGGATCATTCTTTGGATTCTGAGTTAGTACAGAAGACACTGGATAGTATTGGTATCAGTCGAGATGCTTATATGCAACTTTTCCAACTTTTACAATCAAATATGAAGCAAGGACAGGTACACAATTGCATACTTACGAAACCATTTGTGGTTAGGACTATCAAACAGAGAGTTAATAACAAAGTGATGGAGATTCTAGGTGAGCCTTTTCATATCAAGGCTAGCTTCAAGGGCAAGAAAAAGGAGGTTACATTCAATGAATTTAACAATATTTTCCTTGACTTGCCCACCTTACAATGCTTAATGATCAAATTTTATGACTTGTCAGTAGCTGAGGCACAGGGAGTGGCTAGATTTGTGATTAAACTTGATGAAAGTGAGATTCTGAAATGTAAAAAATTGGAGAGAATCTCTATCACCTTGATGAATAGAGCACTTTCGTCAAGTCATTGCAATCACTCAACATCATTTAGTGTTCAATCTGAATATAACATCTGGTGGCTAGGAGCATTTGAGGTAGATACTGAGAATTTTGATATACTATATTGGGTTTTTCATCAAACATCAATACCTAATGTTATTCAAAGGCAACAAGCAGGAGAAGAGCTATTTGTTGAAGGATTAGGGAACTACAGGATTGAGTGGCACATAGCTGGTGACCTAAAGACACTCAAATGTATGTATAATGTATCAAAGGGAGCTAACTCGAGATCTCCTTGCTTATACTGCATGTCACCAGCTGTAGAGTTAAACTCAAGCAATTGGAATAGAGCTCGCTCTAGGCACAATAAGGATCCACAGTTTAAACCAGTCTTGGACATTCCTTTAGCGAATGCCCATATTTGTACACTTCATGCACTTTGCAGGATAATCGAAAAGCTTGTTCATCTCTATATAGGATTTGCATGGAAGTTGAAGCCATTATCAACTAGAACAGATGCTATAACAAAGGTTGAAAAAGTTCTCTCTGCAATTGGTTTGCATGGTGGCAATGTTGTTATTGAACCAGATCTTCAAAAGTCTAAGGATGGTAATTGTGTCCCAAAAAAACCATCTATTGGTGGAGTGAAGGCTAGAAGGTTTCTAGGCTTTCATGGGAGACTTGGCAAGATAAACTCGAGAAATGGTAGCTCAACTATTAAATTTAATCAGTGGAAATCCCTACATAATGCAGTTAAGGATCACACTGATAATGGACAAGCTCGAAATAGAAAAGCTAAAGTTTGGGAAACACTAGACAAAGTGTTTTTTTATTGTGATAAGACTGAATGGAATGACGATGATCTCAAAGACTTTAAAAACCAATTGAACCTTTTCAAAAAGGCGATGACAGAAGCTTGGGGTGATCAACACTTTACTCACTATATGGTAAGAAGTTTGTATATGTTTGTTTCTTCATTGTCGAACTCATATAATGTTTTTTAATAACTTTCCTTATTTGTTGACTATGCAGCATATTCTATACAACCATGCTCCATACTTTATTAAACAATATGGATCTCTATCTATCTGGTCAACCCAAGGTATGGAAAAATCACATTATCAAGCAAGAACAAAATATTTCAGACATACAAGACATGGAGGTGGAAGACACAAAGCCAACAGTTTATTAGAGGTCTTTCAATGGTTCTATCGACAAATTTGGCATAAATTCAAGCTTAAAGATACAACCACATCAAGCAATACATCATCTTTAGCAAGGACTATACAAATTTTTACCCAAAGAAGAAAAGATAGATATTTAAATTCTTGCGCAAAGCAAAGATTTACAGAATGGTTACAAACCAAACAAAGAGTTGGGAAAAGATGGGTTTCAAGAAACCCTTAATCTTTGGCATCTTCTAGTCTGATTGTGTTGCAGAAGAGTCCTTAGTTTCAGGCACCTCAACAGGGCCTTCAGTGGAGTCCTTGGTTTCAGGTAGCTCGACAGGGCCTCTAGAGGAATCTTTTGTTTCATCCCACTCAATAAGACCTCTGTATTTCAAAAACTCTTGTTTTCGATAGCCTGGAAGAAGCTTCAAATTCTTACTATCTCCTACATAAGAGAGCAAATAGGAGCCAAGAACTCCAAAATATCCAGCTCTAGATCCACTGTATCCAGGCATAAAATCAAAAACTCTTATGTCTTCTTCCTTCTCCACCAAAATGATCTTGTCCAAACCTCTGCTGAAAACTTGAGATCCAATAACCTTTGAGATAGCTCTCAAAGCCATCATTGGTAGACTTGGAGAGCTTGACAATCTACTATGATATATTACAATTGTTTGATTGTTTAAGTTTCCAATATAATGGCCAAGGCTTTGATTTTTTCCAAGCTTCATTGGCCTAGAGCCCTTGGCCCTTCCAAGAAAGTTGTCCAGATCTTCAATCTCAATCTATAGAACAAACCACAACAGTACAAGATATAAGATATTTATCTATAATGCATAATAAAGTCTAACATAAACTCAATGGGTAACTTCGAATTATATTTCATACCTTAGGGTGTTCATCTTCTTCAAGAAGACTATCATCATAAAGATTTATTGAACTCTTGGGCTTCTCATCTGATGGAGACTTCAATCTCTCTTCATACCCTACATCATCAATATGAAGTTTCTTCTGGACCTGCAAGAACTCTTCTTCTGTAGGTAGCCCCCCCTTTTCGTATTCTATGATCTGATTAATACATGTATGTAAGGCTATAGAGCTATCTTGGAAATTCTCTCCCTCAACATCAAGACTTGCTAGTGGTTCTTGTTCATAACCTATAAAATTCATGTCATTTTTGCCCCAACCTGCAAGGATTGCTAAGCAATAATCTTCTCTAAGATCAAAAAGATGTTGAATATCATTTAGCAACACATATCTCTTCTTGTTGATAAGATAAGTGGGAAATGTTGGAACACAGGCAAGAGGACCTTCTTCATTAACCTGTGCACTTGGCTCAATCTCCTTTTCTTCCACCATTGTGATATTGTCACTCTTGAATAAACCTACATCAAAACCTTGGACAAGTTGATTCTCAACATCTTCTTGGAACATCTCCTCCTTCTCTTCGACCTCCTTATCCATACTTGCAATATCCTCTAGCTTTCTCTGTTGGTCTATATCTGGAGAAGAATTTTCCATGTACTGAAGATACACAATAAATCCAACGTCCTTGTGGATTAGAAGGCATTGGTGTTGGTACCTGTGGAAAGGGCAACATGTTTCTTTCTTTCTGAATTCCTCATCAATGAGGTTGAACCTGCCGAGCAAAGTTGACCTGGATGTATTGGTGGCTCCCATGACATCACTATAATGAACAAATCCATTGACTTCCAAACCTTGCACATGTCTATCATAAAAACATCTGTACTCCTTAAGTTTATCATCAAGATCCTCCAATAACTCCTTCAAATCAAAAGGAACATTGAAAATTTCCCTGATATAGCAAAACTTGGAAGAATTTCCAGTGATGTGTAAAAAAACAAAGAGCCTATCATCAGATGTCTCAATTATCTCGTCCTCATCCATTCCTTCCAGAGATAGCTTCCTCTTTGTCATTTTGACCAGAAAAATATTTATCCCTGAAAAAAAAAAGCAGAAAAGAACCAATATCCAATAAAACAAGATGATATCATGGAAAGAGGCCCCAACATTGATTTTCCAAGACAAAAAAATCAAAACAGGAGAATTTTTTTAGTTGACCGGTGAAACGCGAAAATTCAAGTGTGAAAGGCAAATGCCTGTGAAGGAATCGCGTTTCATCGGACACTAGCTTGAAGACAAAAATTATTCTAAAATGTGGCCGGTGAAACGCGATACTAAGCAAAATATCATCAACAGAGACATTTTCTCGCGTTTTACTTGTCAAAAATTGCAAATGAAGAAAAAAAACATGAACAATAAATAAATTCTATGGAAACACACAAATTGATGATATAATCATTTTTGGAAAAGCTATGCTGCTTTTGAAAGATAGAAAGCACATAACATCTTTAATTGTTTAAGTGTTATAAAACATTCTTTCTATATTAATCAAATTTATTTTGTTAAAATGCTTGTAATAAAAAAAATTGTTACCTATCAAAGATTGTTGAACTGCTCTCCACACAGGATGCAAGGACCTTGAAGGGAAGTCGAGACGAAATTTTGGCAGAGAAGAAGACAATGTCGGAGAAATGGGTTTGAAATGCTTTTATATCGACCGTTAAGCATGTGGTGATAGTTCCAACGAAAAAGTTTGTGTAATAATGGAAAAATACGTGTACACATGTCTGACTTAACACATCGTAATAAACTCCTCAGAAGACATGCGCATTCTCTTTTTCCAAAAATACGTTACACGTGTGTTAAATAACCCTGTTCCAAGTAAATAAAAAATTCCGATAAGCGAGAGTACGTCACACGTGTATTATTAACACTTTGCGAAGAACGTTGAGTCCATGCAAATTCACCGCCTTCAGCTTTCATCGCATTTCATCGCTACTCCATCTTTGTTTTTGGTGTTCCTTCCAGTCTCCAAGCATTTCCTTCCAATCTCCAAGCATTTCACTGCTTCTCCAACAAAGCAAACCTTCAAGCATATTGTCATCTTTAGGCTGAGATTGTGAAGAACAAGCTAAAAAGAAGGTATGGTTTCTGCATCTTGCTTTTCAATAACAAGCTCCATTCAATGCATTGTTTTAATATTTTTCCTTAATCCTTTATGTTATTATTAGCTCATGACCACTACAAAAGAATTTTTTCCACAGTGAAAGCATTCCTTAATATTGTGGATATTTAAGGAAATCTTACTGTGATCTGCATGAGCTATCTGAAATCCATGCTGCTGTTAATAATTACTTATCTGAGCATTCCATGCTCTCGGTGCCTGTTTCTTTCCTCCCTATGGATATTTTAAGTAATCTTAAAAGATTTCCTTGGATCAAAGCTCTTTTTTCTTGGTTTTGTCAATTTTTATGCTATTCATGAGCTGTCCGGTGAAACGCGAAAATAAGGTACTTCAAGCAGGTTTCCTGGCTTAAATTTGCGTTTCACTGGACACAATGGACAACAAGTCCGGTGAAACGCGAAAAGAAGCAGCTGCAAGGAGGCGCCTTTCTTGACACTTGCGTTTCACATTGTCAATTTTTATGCTATTCATGAGCTGTCCGGTGAAACGCGAAAATAAGGTACTTCAAGCAGGTTTCCTGGCTTAAATTCGCGTTTCACTGGACACAATGGACAACAAGCCCGGTGAAATGCGAAAAGAAGCAGCTGCAAGGAGGCGCCTTGCTTGACACTCGCGTTTCACTAGACAGCTCGAGAAAAATTCAGCTGATATGAGAAAACGCCATGCAGCATAGATAACTCTTGTCTGGGACTCGCGTTTTGCTTTACATGCTAGAGAAGAAGTAACATATGTTTTTTTGGCAGATGGCTAGGACTAAGTCAACAGCAAGAAAAGAGAAGATTGATCCGAGGGATTTAGCATCAAAGATTCATCAGTCTTCAAAGCCTCAGAAGCTCTCTAGAAAGTCAAAGCCAAGGAGAAGGTTTTCTCAAAATGTCAGGTGTCTAAGGGAGATTAGGAAGGCAGTAAATGCTCTTGACAATGCAATTCCAAAGTTGTCTTTTCAGAGGCTTGTCAGGGAAATTTGTGACAGATATAGTTTGGATAGTTTCAGATGGACAAGAACAGCTCTTAATTGTATACAAGAAGCCACAGAGGATTTTCTAATTGAGTTTTTCCAAGATGCCTACATTTGTGCTGCTCATGCTCATAGGCTCACACTCATGGACAAGGACATGGTAATTCTTAGGAGGCTAAGATATAGATTTTCAAAGGTCCTTGAGCCAATTCCCCTCACTGATATGAAGACATTTAATATCCTTAATGTGCCCCCAGCTAGAAGAAAGAAAGATGATTCTGGTGTCAGGGTTGAGGATGTCACCCATGAGAAGGATACAAGGCAACATGAAAAAGAGGAGAAGGCTAAAGAGGAACAAGCAGATAAATGGAGAGAGTATAGGAAGCAAAGGGTTGAAGAAAGGGAAATAGAGCAACTAGAGTCCTTTGAAAATGAGCTAGCCACCCTTCTTGAAGCAACTAATCCAAAAGGATTCAGTGTGTTTTGTTTCTTACCTGGTGACTTAGGCAAAAGAACTGAGGTTCTCTCCTTTGATGCTGGATGTGTTCAGATTCTTAAGGATAAAAGAAGAGAAGTAAATGACAGTCTTATTCTTGCTGGCCTAAGGTATGTCCATCCATAATTACTTATACTTTTTGATATTTTTTTAGCAATAAGATTTTTCTTGTTTATACTCACTATTTCTATGCCTTTTCTAGGTGTATAATGCATGAGTTTCCTTTGGATATACAACAAAAAATTGAGGTTTTTGATCCATCTATCTCATTCTTTATGAGGAATGAGCTTGATGCAAGTTTTATTGAGCACTGGCTCAATTTGATTGACTTCGATACTTTGGAGCTGCTTATAATTCCATATAATGAAAAGTAAGTGATTCAATATTCTATTAGAGTTTTTGAGATTTTATCCTACTAATTTGTTGAGATATGATTGCTTTTAGTTCTCATTGGAGCTTGATTGCAATAGACCTTGTGGATAAGCAATGCTTTTTAATCAACTCTATGAAAGGAAGCCATGGAAATGCTAAATTGTAAGTTATATTATCCAAGGGCTCCTTGATATTTCAATTCTTTTTTTTGTAAGTACTCTAAATTTCAACATATTTTATATACAGAGGTGCCAAAAGATTAATTGAAGAGCTAGAGAAAAGACCCCCTATGCCATCTGATTTGCTTGCAACAATGCAATATAGACAAGTTGCGGTAAGTTATTCATTAAAATAATTGAAACATGAGTTTATTCTATGAACTACCATTCGTCCTCTTTATAGTTTTACTTTGTGTTGGTGGTTGCAGTGTCCCCATCAGGATGATAGCCATTCTTATGGCTGGAGGGTGATTGCAAATGCTAGAAGAATGGTTAACTTTGTTTATCTTAATGATGATAAACATGTAAAGGTAATATGAAAGATGCTAAACTTTAAGATAGATATTAATTGCAAATAGTCCATTGATGATAAAAATATAGTCTATTGTAAGAACAATAATGAACTAAAACTCTTTTTTCTATAAATGTGTGACAGTTTTCGAAGGATTGCTATACATCTGAGCATATTTGGTACATCAGAGCAAAGCTCTTGAAGTATATGATGGTCAATTGTATACAACCAACAACAGAGATTGGTGGGGATTTGCACCATGAAGGAGATGCGGTGCCTATAACCACGGAAGGCAAATCCACAACTTCAACACCTTCTATACCCAAGACATCAAAGAAAGGCAAAAGGACTCCTAGAAAGGATAGTTCTCCAAAAAAGAAATAGCTTTGCCATATCGCCTTGTAGGCCTTCATATATAGAATTTTGCCCTTCAGCCCTTGTATATCTCATAGAGATAGCAGATAGACATCTGCTACAAAATTTGTACATGTATTTTATATTGATAGTAAAGATATCTTTTCTTGAATGTCATTGCAGTGTATTTTATTTTCTCTCCTTTTCGATATCTGCAAAAAATAAATTACAAATGTTTGTTAGTTAGAAAGTGAGATCTTGATATACATCTAAGTAGATATAATATGATGTGAAAACTTACTCGTTTCTTGTCAAGTTGGAATACAAAGGAGCATGGTAGTTCAATGTCTTCATTTTGTAAATCCATCCTCACTTGATGTAGCGTACATGATTTTCTGATCTTTAAGATTGCAATAATATCCTCGTTGAACCAAATATCAAGATCCACAATAGGATCCTTGCTGAAGTCATTAAGATTCTGGTCTAAAGCAACTAGACTACTACCAACAAAATGCCATCGACTATAGTAAAAGCTAAGGATAAAATTTTGAGTAGCAATCATATATTTACAAGCTATAGAGTCTTGATCTATCTTACATATAATTTTTCCTTCTGTCCTTGTATCCCATCCTTCATCAACAAATTGTATGATATGATCATATGTTAGTCTCTTCACTGAAAGCATGGTTTTTGTTATTCTTATCTCCATATTAGAGAAGAAATCAATAAATATATTAATAGGCATAAATAAAGTAACTTTGCTTAGACTACTTGAGATATTAGATTTTAGTGCTTTCTGGATCTCAGAAAATATCTTACATCTATAGCCCTCACTAGTAGCTGGACTTGGCAAAGGCCACTCAAAGCTTGAAAAATCTGGCAAAGGAAGGAGTTTTATTGATCCCCATTGGCAACACCGCATAGGAATAACATAAGAATGGTCATAAAAGAATATTCCATTCTCTGCAAGCTCTGTCTTCTTTCTACCTCTATAAATTTTTTCTCCAATTGAACCATGTATAACATCAATAACATCAATAATAGATTCCACTGGTTGCCATTCCTCAAGATTAGAGGGATAGACATCTACAAGACAAACAAATATTATAATGGAAAAACCTAAACCATGTTTAAGAAAGGAAAAACTTTAAGAATCAAATTCTTACAATTTGGTCTATGCATTGGAAGCTTTGAAGATCTAGGTTTCAAACACAGCTCTCTATGCATGAACACATGTTACACTAGTACCTCTTTGATACTATTCTTATTTGCTCCAAGCTTAAAATCTCGGATTCTGCCCTTCCAAGCAGAGATAAACGAGCTCTCATGTCTTTGCCTTTTTCCACGTTTTGCTTGTTGCATGGTGATCCAACTACCTTTGCTAATGATAGTAGGAATCCATCTTCCATCAGTTTGGAATGAGTTAAACACTGATATGGATGTGATTTGGGAGCTTGGACGCCTTGTTGAAGGTTGGGAAGGAGGATAGTACTTCTTCATGCGGCTGCCATTAAAAAAGCCTATTCCTTCGCCTTCAAGTGTCTCTAACTCAAAATTCCCCGTTCTACCAATCATGCATACTCTGAAAGGCCCTAGCCCCTGAAACTTCATCTTCTGTTTATGTCCTTTTACAGAGTATAGCAAAACAAGGTCCCCTTGTTCAAAGTCTCACTGTTTGACATGCTTGTCAAACCACATCTTTCGTCCAGCCTTCTCACAAACCAGAGAGTGAGTGGCGAGGAGTCGGGTCTCCGTTAGGTGCTCTAACTCCACTAAGCGATTGGTCCAAGCCTCTCTTCCCTCCCAACGCTATTGGACTGCTATCCTTAAGCTAGGGATGAAGAATTCTAAGGGTAAAATGGCTTCAGTTCCGTACGTCAGCCTAAAAGGCGTCTGTCCTACAACCGTTTTATAAGCTGTGCGATAGGCCCACAAGGCCGCCATTAGCTTGCTGTCCCAGTCACTTCTTAAATTAGACACTACCTTTGTAAACACGTTGACTAAGATTTTATTCGTGGATTCGGCTTGGCCATTAGCCTGAGGGTAATAGGAAGAGGACTTCCGATGAATTATTAGGAAGGTAGAGAGCAGGTGGGAAATCACCTCATTAATGAAGTGTGTGCCTTGGTCGCTTACAAGTTCGATTGGACAACCAAACCGTGAAATGACTTGCTCCCACAAGAACTTTGCAGTGGTTCTAGCATCATTCTTCCTCGTGGCTCGTGCCTCTGCCCACTTCGTTAGATAATAGGTTGCCACTATGATGTAGCGAGCTTGGGAATATTGTGCCATAGGACTGATAGGTCCAATAAAATCGATGCCCCATTTTTCAAAGGGTTGTCGGGCTATGACAGGGGTCAACTCCATCTTGTCTTTCCGCACAGACACTTTGGTCCTTTGGCACTCATCGCAGTACTTTACAAATTTAGCTGCATCGGGAAAAAGGGTGGGCCACCATAGTTGGGATTGTAGCACCTTTCGGGCTATTGTGTCCCCGCTAAAGTGTCCTCCAACGATTCTGCCATGTGCTTCTTTCAATGCATCGTGCATCTCGTGCTCACATACGCATCTGCGCAATAAACTGTCTTGTCCCAACCTGTAGAGTTGGCCGGCTTTATCAGTTAGTATGGCTGAATTTTCAGGATAAGTCTTCTCAGCATGGCCTTCTCAATGGGTCTCTCAGGTACTCCGCTCTCTAGCACTTGCACTATGTCATTGGCCCAGTACGGCGTCAGATCAGCTTTAAACAATTCTCTCTCGCTAGACAGGTTAAAGAGATGAGAATCTGGTAAATTGTCACGTATGCCTTGTCCAGCGGCTTCTCTTGTGGGTATGCGGGACATGTGGTCAGCCATGTAATGCTGCTTTCCTTTGCGTACAACCACAGAGAAGTCAAACTCCAGTAGAAGGAGTAACCATCTAGCTATGCGTCCCGTAGCGCAAGGCTTGTTCACAAGATATAGCAAGGCTTGATGGTCAACAAAGAAGACAAAGGGAGTGGCCAACAGGTAATGCCTAAATTTCTTTACCACAAATACCATGGCCAACCCCTCCCTTTCTGTCATGGAATAGTTCATCTCGGTCTCTGTGAGATGCCTGCTAGCAAAACTCACCGGGTAATCTAAGTTATGTTCACCAGGCACGGCTCCAATAGTGAACTTAGAGGTGTCTATGTGTACATGAAACATTATGTTCCAGTCTGGGGCTCGTAAGATTGGTGCAGTAGTAAGAACCTTTTTCAACTCCTCATATGCATGCTGGCATTCCTCAGTCCACTCGAACACTATCAACAGCTTGTACAATGGTCTAGCAATTAGTGCGTAATTTAGTAGAAAGCGTCGATAATATCCAGTGTGTCCTAAGAAGCACTGAACTCCCTTGTAGTTATCGGGTGGTAGTAAGTCAACAATGACTCTGACTTTAGAAAAGTCAGTGGCAATGCCGTTCCTTGACACTACGTGCCCTAAGATGCATCCATGTTTCACCCAGAACTGGCACTTTAAGGGGTTCAACGAGAGGTGGTACAACCTACAGCTTTCAAAGACAACTCTCAATTTCTTTAAGTGTTCGGCCCAACTAGAGTGTACGCATAAGTTGTCTACAAACACTTCCAGTTCGCGCCTAAGCATGTCCTTAAAGATAGTGCACATTAGGCATTGAAAAGTCGCAGGTGTGTTCATCAGCCCAAAAGGCATGACAATGTAGGTGAATACACCCCATTCCGTGGCAAAGGCAATCTTGTGCCTATCGTCGGGGTGCACTTGCACTTGATTATAGCCCGAGAAACCATCCAAAAAACTGTAGGCTTCTTTACCTGCTACCCTCTCAAGCATGTGGTCGATGTAAGGTAAAGGATAGTTATCCCTCTTTGTAGCGGCATTCACTTTCTTGTAGTTCACGCACACTCGGATTTTTCCATTTTTCTTCATGACAATCATGATAGGTGACACCCAGTCCGTGTGCTCGATCTCATATATGAATCCTGTCCTCATGAGTTTATCAATCTCCTCTTTTACTGCATGGGCATGTTTGGGATTCATGGGGTAAGGTCGTTGTTTGGTTGACACTACATCAGGGACCATTGGGATATTATGAGTCACAACCCTAGGGTCGACTCCTTTAAGTTCCATCCAATGTCCAGGCAAATACGTCAATGTACTCTTGCAAAAGTGCAACAAGTTTGGTCTCCTCATCCTCCGTCAAGTCATCTGCAATGAATACAGGCCTTGGCTTTTCACCTTCCCTAGCCAAGTTAACTTCCTTGACTTTGGCGGGTCCCTCGATCGGTTCACTAGTTTGGCCTTGTCTTTTCGCACCTAGCAGAATCACCACTCTGTCACCCTTTTTAAATTTTGTAAACCATTTGGGTAGATCCTGCGGTTTCTTTTGCCTTTCTGCTTCTGAGTCCTTTGCTTGCTTCCTGGCCTCCTCCTTTAGCCTCCTGCGCCTTAGGTGGACTGGTAAGTCTCCCTTGGTGCGTTTGACTTTAGAAGGTTGTGGTATCTCGGGATCACTCTTAGTGCTGACTTTCGACATTGAGTTAAACTCGCATCCCTCACTTGAGGAAGGTGTTTCCCCAGGGGGTCATAGGTCAGTAGGTGCATCCGTCTTGAGCACTGGGATTACCCATGGTCGTGCCACTCCGGCTTGCTCGTAATCCACGGCTCCTATGTGTTCTAGCCATGATCTGTCACACTCCATTCGCATGACTCCTTTTTCGTTCTGACTGGTCCTTCCTCTCCTAGGCCTCGAGTCTGCCCTGATTTGTTCTATAGCTTTTCCTTCCGTGTCGTACTCTATTTTATCTATCTCTTCTTCACTCTCCTCTACCGTAGAGCGACAGTCCTCATACTCCTCGTCATCAGAGTCCTGTCCTTCTGACTGCTCGGGCATCAACATGTGATGAGCCTGTGCATTCTGTTTCTTCTCCATGCTCTGTCACTAGTGTGAGAATGCCAAGTACATCTCCAGGGAAGCGAACGTCGGTAATGAGAGGTCAAGGAGTATCAGAGCTTACTGATATCACTCCATCAGAGAGGCTTCTTGATTTTATCCTTCAGAATGGAATGGATCTCTCATTCTATGGAGTTGTGAAAAATGTCTTTAATCCTGATTGGGACCTTGACAGTGTTTTGAAATCTTGTAAAAAATATATTTTGGAGGACTTTTTGGAGTTTGAAAATCTTGCAGGTCCTTCTGTTGAAGTTGGCACAATTGAATATGTCCATGTACCCATTGGGTCAACAGGAAATGAAAAGTCTGTGTTTACTAAGAAGTGTGGTGCCCACTCTCTGGAGAGGTTTTATTCAAGAGACATATTGTGCTCCACTCATTCCAAAAACTGCAAGATGATGAGAAAATCTACTGCTTTTATTGTTTTCACCCTTGTCAAATATCCTGTGAAAGCTGAGGAGCAACAGTTGGAAGGAGCAAAGTCTGCCAGCTTTTGCATGTTAGATGATCTGGCAGATGAAAAGGAAACAAAGGAGGTTGTAGATGCAGATTTTGAGGCTTCTATTGCTGAGAATTTGGATGTTGCTCACTTCAAAGCTGAGACTATCATTGAGGAGAGCCAAGGAGATACAAACCCTCCAACTGATGAGAGTTCTCACCATATTGTTCCTTCTCTACCATCTATACCTTTCAAGGACAAGGAGTACATTTTACTGTTAGATATTCAAAAACTTTTTAATCTTAGGGAAGATTATTGTCTAGCAATTATTGCAGAGGCTTCTGATGCTGCAAATGGGATAATTGACACAGAGAATGAATCAAAGGAAGAGATACTCAAACTTGATAAAGAAACTCTAGACGATAAGTTTATTGATGCTGGTGAGGCCCTCTCTCTTTGTTTTGAAAAGGCCAAAGAAGCTGAGAAAGAGTTGAGTATTACTGATGAGGACTTCGATCTCATTCAAAGCGAACTTGGCATTTCCACTTTTGGAAGAGAGGAGTCTGAATATGTTAAAGAATTGATTAACACCAATGAGACAGCATCATCAATAAATTTATGGAATCCAATTAAATTGGAGTACGATGAAAATCAAGTGGTAAGATAATTTTGAATTTGCTTTTACACATTGGTAGGTTTACATTTCATGCTCATTCAGTATGGGTTTTATTTGCAGTTGGAGATTGCTGATACAGATAACTTCTTGGGACGTGGCAAAGGATCGAGAGCTGCTAGTAGCACATTCAAAGACATTGCACTCGGCCACTACTTGGCTAGGATTGACCGTGATTTCTTTTTAGTACTTCATAGTAGTTTCTCAGAGGATGCAGCATGGCCCATACTTTGTATTAAAGCTCTTACAAGGCTTCTAGGTTTCTCAAGATTAAAATATAATGCCCACAAAGTAATGTTTTTGGAAAAGACTGTAGCAATTAGGATTTTTGGCTACGGTCCAGGTTACTCTGCTTCTAGAGCAGGATACTTTTTGGCGTTTACATCCTATGCCTTGGCTGCAAACCGAACTAATGTAAAATCTATAGCTAGCTACAAGAGAAAAAAATTTCTACGTTATAGAGGAAAGATTCCTGAAGAGGAAGAGAATGTGAGAGTTTTGGAAAACTAGCTTTGTATATATTCTTTCTTATATATAAAAGTGCGATTGCTCATGTGTCATTGCCGTCTTTTATCTGCATTCTTTGAAGTTGTCGTCGAAAAAACCAATTGAATAGCCCCTCCAAAGCATTGCTTTTTGTAACTCCTCCCCCATGCCTTGTGCTTCGAAAATAACTTGTGCGTGCTTGATAGTGGGATTTTTCCATGCCTTGGTTACTATAAGTTGCTAAGGGGCCATGCTCCTCCACAAAGTAAGGTCCATGAATATGAAGAATATGCTGCAATACAAAGTAACACTAATTTTATACCAATTGAAAAACCTGTCAAAATAAGCCCATATTAAATAATTGTTACTTTACCAGATAAAAAGTGATATCTTTTTCTCCCCATGCCTCTTTTATCACCTGAACAAGCTTTGTGATTGATCTTTTGAACTCTTCCGCATATGTATATGTTGTCTTATGTTGCCTGAGGAGTTTCAAAAAAACATCAAGGTGTATCCAGACCTCCATTCTAAGAAACGCAAGCCTCGGCGTGCTTACAACATTTGTTGTGATCTCACTTAGCTCTCTCCAACACTCCCAAGCCGCATTCACCTGCCTTCCTGAATGGTTTCCTAAGAATCGTCTAGCTTTTGAGCCTCCCATAGAGACATCGGCCAAGATATCTCTTGTTTTTTTTGAAAGTATTGGATCCTTTCTCAAGTGAACTTGGCCCCCATGAAATCCCATTTTCGATAGTAATGCCTCGCATTTATCAATACACTCATATGATAAAGATAATGGCTTAATGGAATATGCGTAGTCAAGATGCAACCTGAGAAGCTTATCGATTATTCTAATCTCTGCATGCAAAGTACAAATATGAACATTCTTAAGAGAGATGGAAAGAATGGGATCCCAGATATCTTCTACGATTTCTTGAAGCTCTAGTTTGTTGTTGGGGATATGGAACAAGGCTGGTTTGCCTGGGTTGAGTGAGCTTCCTGCCATCATGCACTGTGGCACAATTGGCTCCTCAATTGGCATGGTTGCGGCTTTAGTAGCCTGCCGATATAGTTCTTCCTCATCCGAGAATGGTAGGTCAATGGTTGCCAAAACGTGCATCCAATCCCTCTCATCCTCAGGGAAAGGAATATATTTAGTGAGTGATCCATAGTGTTTGGTCGTTTGAGTATCGCCTTTTAGCATAGTTGAGATGGCATCTAGGTCAACAGGGGTCGCCTTCCAAGTGTCCATCTCTACCCTTACTGCATTAATTCTGTTTCCTAGAAAAATCAAACCATTGCCCCAGTCCTCAATGACATGCGCATTCCTCATCCAAGGTCGGCCTAATAATATGTTGTAATCCACTCCCTTCATGACAATGAAGTTTACGGAAAACTGCACACCGGCAATCTTTACTGGCCAATTCCCAAAAAGCATTGATGTGCAAAGACTTAGGAGTTGAGTGTAGAGTTAGACTTGGGATCTATGTAACCGCATCATGATCTTGCAGATCCGCAAGTCCTATGTGTCCCTCCATCATGTCTTTTAACTCCTGCCATAAGAAATGATTCTGCCTAAGAAGGTCTTCCAAGCTTAGAGTTACTGGAGTAGAAAACAAGGTTGTGAGGAGGCTATTAGGCTCTTGTCTTCCCCTGAGGCTAGCATTTCTAGGCCATGTGTTCTGTCTGCCCTGGCAAGTTTCCCCTTGGCCTTACTGCTGAGTTGCCCCTAGTGGTGCAGGTATGCTCGCAGCTTGTGGTTTTGAAGGTGAGTCTGGTGTGCTCACGCTAGAGAAATCGTCAATAGGATCTTCTAATATGGGTTCATCATCCTTGAGGTGCTTTTGGGCATCCTTGACCCACTCCTTGACCTTAGCTATAGCCTCGAGCTGCCGTTTGGGATGGGGATATTCCCCTACCTTGGTACTCCCTAGCTCAGCTGTCTTAGGAGTTGAGGTCTCCGCCTCTGCGTCTGTGACCCCCTTTCCCGTTACTAATGTAGTCGCTTCCTCGATTTTAAGAGTTATCTTTGCATCGGTTCTCTTTTTCCGTCTCCTCTGGCTTTTCTTTCCTATTGAGGTTGCGTCAAGGTTACATGGCCCTGGCAAAGAGATGCCTGCCTGTTTTGTTTAAGCTCGCATCATAACATGTAGTGGGATGGGTGTATCCTCACTGTCAAAGGTTTCCACTCCAAAAAGCCCCAAAGGCACCGATGGCACGTTGGCAGAGTTGGTTGATGGCTTCCGCCTAGGACAGTCAGGAAACAGATGTGTGCTTCCACACTCTGTGCATCGGAGATCCGCTTTGTCCTTGTTAGCTTGTTCTCATTCTGGGCAGCGTGATGAAATATGGCCTAAGTGGCAGCAAGTCCAACATGTGACTGGATCTTGGCTTGGCCCTCCAAAGCCTCTGCCTCTTCCTCTTCCTAAAGCCATCACCGGCATCGGCTGATAGTCCATCAGGACTGGGTTGCCCTTCTCGTCATAGGATATGTACGGGTTGACATATGTTTCTTCCTCATTAGGCTCCTCCACAAAGTGAACAGGAGCATCGCTAGATGGGTGGGTTACAAAAGGCCCTGGTGGTCTAGGTATACTAGTTGGGTTCATCTCCAGCCTAGGTACAACAGGTCTTGAGTCAGTCGGTGCTCGGAGAGCTAACTAGGCTCCCCTCCCAAATAAATTGGGCGGCCTATTACCTAAGTATGAAGGGTTATACTGCTGCGCTATGGGAATCTCCTTGGCATTCTGCAATGCACTGCATCATGCCCGAATCTACCGCAATTTGAGCACGGCCGAGATCTAGGATCTTGGCACTCAACTGGGAGGTGATTGCCGCCGCAGTATATACATTGTACATGCGATCTCACAGGCTTCCTTACCAGCTCTTGCAACCGTGCAATCTCCATTCTCATTTCTGCCATCCCCTGGTCGTGGTCTACACTCTTTCCCTTATCTTGCACACTAGCAGTTGCTTTTTCCCCCGAAGTAGTTGATCTCTCAGGGTCCCTCTGGCTTGCACTCTCTCGGTTGGTAGTCCTCATGCTGCGTTCCCTGAGTTGATCATCTACGCGTATTGCCTCCTCGAAAACTCTAGCTAGCACGCCTCATTGCAAGGTGGAGTTACTGGCCAAAGCCTTGTAGAGCTCCTCACTCTGAATCCCGTTCATGAACACTGTAGACACTGCCCTCTCGGTAGGTCGCTCATTGGTAGGGATTCTCTTGTAGAGGCTATGCACCTGAGTGAAATAATCCCTAACGTCTTCCTTCTCCCTTTGACTGATATTCATCAACCTAACGATGAGATTATCCGAATACCCTGCCTGTGAAAACCTCTTGATGAAGAGGCCCTTAAGGCGAATAAAGTTTGTACATTTTGCGTCATTTAGACTAGAATACCAAGTCCTCCCCTTATCACCTAAGCACAGGCCGAAAGCTTGAGCTCCCTGCGCAGGGTCAGTAAGACCGTTTGCCTCACATACTTGCTCGAACTGCTCCATGAAGCTGTACGGGTCACTGCTAGGTTTGTATCTAGCTAGTTGTTTTGCTACGATGGGGATTCTAGCCTGCCCTTTAGCCCCTTGAGTGACTCCCAATCCTGATAGTAGCGCGGTGGCTAGGGCAGTAGCGCTTTGTTCAACGGACATATTGTCCAAGAGTCGCTTTGCTACCACTTCGCTCAATGTCATGTCAGCCTCTATTGCCCGTTCCCTCTCTACATTCGGTCCAGATTTGGCCGCTCCAGCTAGGTCTAGCACTCGTCTAGCCTCGTACATATCTACGTCTTGCTGTAGCCTTCTAGCCCTTTGCTCATGGTTGTAGGCAATTATGCCTTCTAGCGCTCTCTTGATTGCTCTTCTCTCTTCTTCCAGGTTTGCTACCACTTCCTCTACAGGTCTGCCCTGGATCATGGTCCTAGTGAGTAGATCGTAGTTGTGGACCAGTTCCTGGACTGAGGTTGGAAATTCTCCTAAGTCTAATTGGTCCTCTCCTCATTCGCCTCTTGATCCCAACATTGTTTCTGCTTCCAACTCCACGAGGTTGTCAATAAATCCAAGCAGCTCCAAGCAGTGTCCAATCCTTTATATTGTTGCTTTCCGTGTCTTCGTGTCTTCTCTAGGTCCTACTAGTAGGACACTCAGGCACCTGTCTAAGTCTTGGGGTCTTCTCCTACTAGTGGGTTCCTTAATGTTATTAGATATCCTGATGTGTTCCTTGTTATTTGAAAGCAACTGCAATCCTTATTCACACGTTATGCTTAGTGCTTTTGAGGTGCTTGGTGCGAAAACAGGTTTTTCTCTTTTCTTGCAGTGCAAACTTAGTGGAACACAAGAGTGAAGTGCTGATGCAGAAAGCGTTTAATGCGAACTCCACTCTGTTTCTCTCCACATTCTTAGCTTGATTTGAGTTCTAAGCTCGGTTACTGGCTATTCTATGGTCTTTCTGAAGGTCTGTGCTGTGTTTTCTATTCTGCTCTAAGTTCGATTGGTCTTTGAGGTTCTAATGGTCAAACTGGGTCTTGGGGGTGTTCAGGGTTGTGTCCTGGGGGTCAAGTCTGTGGCAGGGTCAACTAAAGATCCTTATTTTTCCTTCTAGCAGGATGGTCAGATTGCTAGAATCAGGTTGTCCGATTTTGCGAATCGGACAGGGCTGGTCCGACTCCCTCAGTCAGACGGTCTGATTCTTGCAGTCAGACAGAGTGGTCCGACTCCCTTAGTCGGACGGTTCGATTCTTGCAGTCGGACAGAGTGGTCCGAGTCCATCAGTAGGACAGATCGGGTCCGATTCCTAAAGTCTGATGGTCCGACTATGATAGGCGGTCCGAGTGCCACGTGGCACATCCGATCGGACTGTTCGATTCTGGGAATCGGACAGGGCTAGTCTGACTCTAGTAGTGGGACAGTCTGATTCTTGGAATCGGACGGTCCCACTCCAGGACTCGGGTGGTCCGATTCTGGGAATCGGACCACTGAGACCTGGTCTGATTGCGTCTAGCGACAGGCGCGATTTCGACGCGTTTCGATCCCACTTGATGCCTGCTATACACAATCACAAGACTTTCCAGATCTAATTCGGGCACTACTAAGAACCACCAGACTCACCTGGAGCAGCACAAATTGATGGCACCCAGAATCGTGATAGCGCTCCCTCTTCCTAGTATTCAGAAGCTCTCTCTCTCTCACACACACAAAGCTAACCAATGAAATGAGGTTTGTCCTGGCCTCCCAAGCCTCTTAAGGTCCTTTCCTAGCACTGCAAAACCTTAAAGCCAGTTCCCTCTTCCCTGTTTTACCCAGAAATTTGAATCTAGTTCCCTGTTTCCCTGTTTCCAGTAGCAGCCAAAACCTCTGTTTTCTCTTTTCTTAACCTAATCTAACCTTAATCTAATGCAGCCAAAATGCAAAACAGAGATGTAGAATGGTAGTCCTACACTAATTCTTCCAACAAACCAAAACACTTACTTGTTTCACGGATTAAAACCTCCTAAATCTCCTAGCTATCTCGAGCACCGGTTCGGGCTGCAAACCCTACTTCTACGCTCGATTTGATGCGCGCGGCGCTCAAGACTTGATTCCGTTTATCCCGTGAACGGAACCAAAATGAAGGGGAGCTACAAGCTCTACCCGAGACCTACGAACCACTTATTGCTCAAGTGTTTCGAATCGAGCGGCCATGGCTACCTCTCACATAGCCGATGTGCAATGCCTACCTTACGGGTGTAATGAGCTTACCTTGATGCTGGATCGAGTACCCTCCTCTTTCTTGCACACCGGTAGCTCCACGATCCTTGAGGCAAGCTCAAGCAACCTCAATCCCTCTCCCATGAGCTTCATCCTCCATAGCCACACGCGAGACAAGAGAAGAGAAGAGAGGAGGGGAAGATGAAGAGAGAAGATAGAGAGCTTCTTCTCCAAGATCCCTCACTCTCACACAATCACTCCCTCACTCCCTCACACTCTCTCAATCCCTCTCTCAAGCACAAGCAAGAAGGTAATAAACAAGAGAAGAAGAAGAAGAAGCTTTGGCCACACACAAGAATGAGCTTCTCATTCACTTTTCAACTTTATATACAAAACCCTAAATCCCTTTTGGGCGGTCATCCCCTTTTCCTCTTTTTTACATGGTCGGCCGCTAGGCCCTTTTTCCCATTGTCCTTCTATCTTTCTAGATTCCTTTCCACTGCCTGTCTACATTTACAAATTGCACGGGTGAGAGTCCGACGCTCTTTTACAAGATTTCAGGGTGCGCCTTTTTATTTTAAAATGCGCCTTTCCCCTTTTGCATTTGCCTTGGACTTTTAAGGTTTCCCTTGCACTTTTGGCATTTTCTCCTATTCTTTCTTCAGTAGGGCTACCTTTTTTCCGCCTTTGCCTTGCGTCTTTTTTATTTACTTTTTCTTTTTTCGTGTTGGGGTTAACATTGACCTTACCTTTCCTTGATGATTTGTTGATTGATCAAACAATGTCCTAAATGTTTTCACATTCAACTGAATTGTTAGAATGTTGTTTGGATGACTATCCAAGTGCTTTTGATTAATGGTAAATTCATGGCAGGGGTCTGTGATGACAAATTGCCACGAGGGTAAAGAATTTTTTCTTGGAAAATGATATTAGGCATTTGACCTTCTCATATGTCTTCTATGACATACTCAAAAGTCTTCCACTTTACTAGTTCTTGATTTGCTACATTGAGCTCGTGAGGACAAAATAAAGGGTTTGGATAATTCTTACATGCTCATAAGAAGCATGCAAGCTTGTACAACTCAATTGATGATTCATTTGGGCATACTACTGACCTTAGTTATTGGGGACATCTATGAACCCTCTAGGAGAAAGCCGTCACTAGTAAAGATTGATGCCACCTGCTCGAATGTATCCGAGGTGAGAAGATTTTTGGTGCATGTGTCTTTTACTTGATATGGATTTTGCATTTTGTTCATGTGACTGAAAGTTTATATCAACTCTTGAGAAAATCAAAAGTTTTGGTGGGGTAAATAGCATACGAAGGCAGTTCAGAAGTTAAAGAGATTATTGATTTCAACTCCAACACTAAAGAGAGTAAATTATGAGAATGGGCAGTGAGTGGGCAGCCTATTATTCTCACAATGGATATAAGCCCAATTGGCATTGCTTGGGTAGTGGGTCAAGATGATACTGATGGAAATAGATATGCCATTCGATTTGGAGCAAAGATCCTTAATGAACGGCAATGGCAATATTCTCAAGTCAAAAGAGAGCTTTGGGGTGTAGTGACAGCCCTTAAGTGTGATAGGGAGTATTTTATGGGAGCTCATGTAGTGGCAAAGACTGATTGTCTACCTCTTTTGGGCATGATAGTAAATTGCTTAACTCCCGATATTGCCATATTACGGTGGATTGCATATGTAAAATCACTTAACCATAATTTTTAGCATATTTCAAGTAGATAAAACCTCATGGTTGACATGCTTTCATGAGCAAGTTTTGAAGATGAAGAGGAGTCGATGGAAGATGAAGAGGATAATGTGATAGGTGTTGAAAATGACTTTATTATAGCAAGGAATGAGTATGCAGCTCCTGTTATTGCAGATACAAATCTGAAAACAAGTATAGTTGTCATTAATGTAGGTATAGCTGTCATAACAACAAATACAACAAGTGTATAACTGTTATAACAGGGATTTTAGTAGTAAAAATTTAACTTACAACCATGGAGAAGAGATGGGTAGTAGAGAGGAAGCATCATCAATGTTATGCTTGAGTGAGAACACAATTTTTAAAAGAGTTGTATGAGGATGATTGGCTGAAGATAGGCCAATATCTCAACCTCATGACAAAGAAGACTGAGTTTTCTAAAGTTGAATTCAAAAGGATCAAAAGAAAATCTTATGGGTTTTTCTTGAGAGATGGATATTTATGGAAGCATGCAAAGAAAAAGAGAGGAGCTCCAGTATGTGTATTGGGAGATAGGGCTTCTCAACAACAAGTGATGCAGGCGTTTCATGAAAGTTTATGGGCTGGACATAGACTCGACATAGAGGAGTTTGGGGCACATTTGCCAAGATCAAAGAGAAGTATTGGTGGTAGAGCATGTATGAAGATGTGGAGAATTATGTGGAATCATGTAGTGACTGTCAGATGTATTCAACGGTGAAACATAGAGATGGGTTGCAACCAACCTATCCATTGTCTATGCATTACAAATGGGTAGTTGATTTGGTTACCATGCCTACAGGTTTATGGAATATGAGATATATTGTGCTTGCATGAGAAGAATTGAAAAATCAAGTGGAAGGTTAGGCTCTTGGTACAAAGACTACTCAAGCAATTTGCAGGTTCTTATCAGAAGAATTTTTCTGCACGTATGGTTGTCTTAGTAAAGTGGTTGCACATAGAGGAGAATTGGATGTGGATGAGGCTCGTGACTTCTTTTCATGATTGGGTATCAAGCTGGCTTTAACTTCAACCTACATTCCTGAAGAAAATGGCCAACGTGAAAGAGATCATCAACCTATCTTTAAGAATATTACCCTTTGCTTTATGGGCTGATAGGACCACTCATAGTGCAATTATAGGGTATATGCATGTTGAAGTAATATATGGACAACAACCAATCATGCCTTTTGAGAAGACTATTGCTACTTGAAGTGTTCTACCATGGGAAGGTTTGAATAGAGAAGAGTTGCTGTTCCTACGCATTAGACCATTAGAAAGAATGCCTGAAGACATTGAGACAACAATGAAAAAACTAAAGACTACAAGGATCAAGAACAAAAAGAGGTTTGAAAAGTGACACAGACTATGACCACAAGCTATACAAGAAGGGGACTAGGTGCTGCTTTATTACAACAACTTGGAGAATCAACATAGTGCCAGTTGGAAGATGGCAAAGTAGTGGTTTGGTCCATATGTGGTAAGGTTTATTTTCTACAATGCTACATATGCATTACATGAGATGGATGGAACAACTCCAAGGACTTTAGTGGTTGGAAAATGTATCAAGCTCTTTAAACATAGGGAGTCTTCAACATATGAGTTGAAGGAGTTGGATATTGAGAGCATGAACATGAGAATATGGAAGAAGAAGAGGTAGAAGATGAAGACATTGACATGGTAGAGGATACTTCTTCTAACATTGCAGATCCATATGACTTTGGCACATGGCAGAGGATGTGCAAGTTAAGAGGGGGTGGATGTCATAGTGCTACGTGGACACAGTGTGAAAAAATCTAGAGTGTATTTTCATTTGGCTTTGTTATTGATCTAGAGAGTCAATGCCATATTAGTCATTAGGTTAATATTCGTAGTGTGGATGGTTCAAAAATACTAGTTTTTTAGAAAAGTTTAGCCTATTTTTGATATTTTTGGATATTATTTCTTGTAAATATCCAAACGATGTAGATAACTTCTAGAATATGATGACATGTTAAAAAAAAAGAAACTTGCTTTCAACCATTTTTGGGGGAATTTATGCAAAAAAAAGTATTGGCAAAATTGTCAAGAATCGTGTGGTGGAGGGGGTTGCTCAAGATGCTGCGCCGAACACACACAGAATGCACAAGGAGAAGCTCACTCAAGAGACAAGAAGAGAGATGGAGGCCAAAAACGTTTTCTTGCTGATTTCTTCTTCTTCTTCCACACTCTTTACAATGTACACAAAGTATAGATAAGATACAACATAAAAGGAAAGTGGCCTACTAAGTCAAACAATGCATAACCGACTACACTAGTCGACTGGCGCTATAACTATGCCAGCTGTAAATAGGTGTAACAACCTGAATATAATAAGTAATGAGTCAGTGGCCATGTGAGAGTCATAATGACCACCGACGTGCTAAGTGTAGACGTGTGAACCCATCTAACCATGCGGTCCATCATCAATGTCCGCATGTGTTGAGCTTGTCATCTCAACACTCCCCCTCAAGCTCAACTGCATCTCTGCAACTCCAAGTAAGCTTGGAAACTTTTGAAGCTTCTCTGTACCCAATGCCTTCGTGAAGATGTCAGCTATCTGATCCTGTGTGCTGACATATACCAAGTCAATCTCACCTGCTAGTACCTTCTCTCTCACAAAGTGGTAGTGTACCTCAATATGTTTTGTCCTGGCATGGAACACAGGGTTCCTAGCCAACTGTACACTGCTCATGTTGTCACAATAAATGACAACTGGACCTTCCACCTGGACATCCAAATCAGCCAATAGCTTTTGCAGCCATACTACCTCACATGCTGCAACAGCAGCACCTCTATACTCAGCCTCTGTACTCGACAAAGCAACTGTAGATTGCTTTTTGCTGCTCCATGCAACTGCTGCACTACCAAGAGAGAACATGTATCCGCTGGTAGATCTTCTATCAGACATACTACCAGCCCAATCTGCATCTATGTATCCAAACACCTGTACATCTGTACCTGCCTCATAGAAAAGTCCATAATCTAATGTGGACTTCACATATCTCAATATGCGTCTGACTGCATCCAAATGTGGCTTTCTAGGTACTTCCATAAACTGACTCACAAGACCAACAGCGTAGCTCAAGTCTGGCCTTGTAATGGTCATGTAGATCAAACTCCCCACTATCCTCCTGAACATAGTAGGGTCTTCTATCTCATCCCCAACATCAGCACTCAGCTTTACATTCTGCTCCAACGGGACTGAAAGTGGTTTGCATGCAGTCATACCATACTTGGACAACATATCCAAGCCATACTGTCTTTGGGACAGCCATATACCATCATCACATCTGATCACCTCAATGCCAAGGAAGTACCTTAGCTCACCTAAATCCTTCATCTCAAACTTCATCTTCAAACAGCCCTTGACTTCAGCAATTCCACTATCACTATCACCTGTAATAATCAAGTCATCCACATAGATGACTATGATGACCAAACCTGCATCTCCCTTTCTCACATAAAGTGAGTGATCAGCATCAGAAACATAAAAGCCAATATTGACAAGATACTCTCTAATCTTGTCAGACCATGCTCTAGGTGCTTGCTTGAGCCCATAGAGTGCCTTCTTCAACCTGCACACATACGTGGGATGCTCTAAATCTTCATAACCTGCTGGCTGATCCATATACACTTCTTCCTGCAAATCACCATGCAAGAAGGCATTCTTTACATCCATTTGCTGCAACCTCCAACCTTTGGCTGCTGCCAAAGCAATCACACATCTGACAGTTGCCATCCTAGCAACTGGACTGAAGGTTTCATCATAATCTATGCCATATGTCTGGGCATAGCCTTTTGCAACCAGTCTAGCTTTGTACCTGCTAATAGAACCATCTGCATTGTGCTTAATCTTATAAACCCACTTACATCCAATAGCTTTCTTTCCCTTCGGCAATGATACTAGATCCCAAGTCTTATTGGCCTCTAATGCAGCCATCTCCTCATCCATTGCTGCATCCCAATGAGCATGACCAACAGCCTCCTCAAAACATGTGGGCTCAACATCCTCAACTAGTTTCACCATATAAGCATAATGGTGAGCTGCATAACCTTCAAAACCAAATCTTTTAACAGGGTATCTCACCCTGCTAGACCTGCGTACCACTGGATCACTCAATGGAGTCTTTGCATTAACGCGTGCTCTCTGCACACCTGGAGTCCTCACTGAAGGAATGCCAAGCTCATCATCCAAGCTCTCTGAGCCACTGGAGTCTCCATCAAGAACTGCATCAATGCCTTCTGACACTTTATTCTTTCCTTTGTCTTTACCTGTAGTGCTACTAGATGCACCCGAAGATGTAGAGGTACTCCTTAGTCTCCCAGACCAAGGACTACCAGATGATGTCTCTGGTCCACTAAGAGTCCGTGATTCTTGCCTTTCAGCCTGCACATGAGTGTCATGATCATCATCAACATCCAATGCATCACCACTAGATGCATACCAACTGCTCATTTCATCAAAGATGACATCCCTGCTCACTCTGAACTTACATGTGACAGGGTTGTAACAGCGATACCCTTTCTGCTCTAAAGAGTATCCAATAAAGACACACTTTTCAGCCTTTGGATCCAGTTTCTTCCGCAACTCATCTGGCACATGAACATACGCAATGCAGCCAAATACTTTCAAGTGTGAAACATCAGGCTTCTTACCTGTAAAACATTCTTCGGGGGTCATACCATGAACTGCAGCTGTGGGAGTTCTGTTCATAATATAAACAGCAGTATGAACAGCCTCAGACCAAAAATACTTAGGCATATTCTTTTCAACCATCAAGGCACGTGCAACTTCTCCAATATGCCTGTTTTTCCTTTCTGCAACCCCATTTTGCTGTGGGGTATACCTGCATGTGAACTGTCTCTTTATCCCATGAGACCTCAGAAAATCACTGAACTCATTTGAGAGGTACTCTCCCCCTCCATCTGACCTCAGGCACTTTACTTTCAAGCCTATTTCTCTTTCAACTGCAGCCTTGAAAGTTCTAAAGTGCTCAAAAGCTTCACTCTTTTCCTTCATAAAATATACCCACAGCTTTCTAGAACAATCATCAATGAATGTGATGAAGTATGAACTACCTCCAAGAGATACATTTTGTGTAGGCCAAATGTCTGTATGCACAACATCAAGGATATTTCTGCTTACATCTCTGTCATGTGAAAAGGGTTGTCTTGCCTGCTTACCAAACTGACATGCTTCACATACCTTCTGAAATTCTGCAACTTTAAATGTAGGCAAACCTGTAACCAACCTTTGGACTGCATTAATTTCAGCCTTTGTACATTTGCATGTCCAATGCGTTTGTGCCAAATTTCAATGTCTGCAACAACTCCTTTTCCTTTGGCATACATAGCCGCATTCATAGTAGGAATTCTAGCATCTAGAGTGAACATACGTCCAACTCTACTTCCCTTTGCTACCAACCTGCACTTGTCATTGAAGTTTTCTACAAAGCAGCCCTTTGCATTAAATCTAACTTGCAGCCCTTGCTCTACCATTTGACCGACTGACACCAAGTTCTTTGTAATAGATGGCACATGCAATACATCTGAAAGACTCTTTGTCTTACCATCATGCAAGGACAAGGGAACTTTTCCAATGTGTGAAATTGGGTGGCATGAGTCATCACCCGTCTGCACATAACCTGCATTCTGCAAATCCTGCATCTCTCCAAACCATTCTGCATGGCTGGTCATATGATTGGATGCACCTGAATCAACATACCAAACATCTTCATGTGTTCCCTTTCCTGTAACAGCATTCAGCATATGCTGCATAATGAACAAACGTTCATTTTTGTCTTCATTCTGTCGTGAAGACGATGCATAGTTTCCTTACTGCAACTTACCACTGCGGATATCATCTCTCTTAGCATAACATTGGGCTGCAATATGACCTGTTTTGCCACAGTAGTGGCACACAATACCAGAGTTGTTAGAACCTCTGTTTTGCCATCCACCTCTTCCTCTAAAGCTCCCCCTGCCTCTAAAGTTACCACGACCTCCTGAAACCTGCATATCGCTAAATTGCTGATTCAATCTGTTTTGCTGGTTGTCACTACCACGTCCTGTACCACGGCCTCTTGAAGAGAACCTGCCACGTCCCCTTCCTGAACTGGAGTAGAAAGCATGGACCTGTTCACCACTTCTTTCAGATGTCTCACTCTGCATGTTGATCTCTTCAGTGATCATAAGGGAGACCAACTCATCGAAATCTGGAAATGGCTTTCTGACATATACGAAAGTTACAAAAAACTTCCAAGCCTTTTCATTGTTAAGTCCACCCAAGGTAGACGACACCAAATCATCATCATCGGGCATTGCATCAATCGCTGCCAATGCATCTGCAATGCTTCTTACTTTCAGTGCATACTCATTGATAGACATCTTCCCTTTCTTCAATGTATTCAACTCTTGCTTGAGTTGAATCTTTCGTGCCTTTGTATTTACAGAAAACATACTTTCAAGTATGGTCCAAGCTGCATATGCATTCTCTGCATTTCTAATGTGTCCCAGCATATTATTGTCAATTACTGCAGACAACCAATACATGACCTTCTTGTCTTTTGCATTCCATTCCTTTCGTGCCTTTGTCTCTTCTGCAGTTGGAGGATCACTCACCTCCGGCTCCTTTTCTTCACCTGAAACGAACTCGTAGAGGCCTTTTCCAATAAGGAAGTTCGTGACACGAAACTTCCATGAAGGGTAGTTGTTCTTGTCGAGCTTCTCAATGATAGGGCTTCCACTGTTCTCTGCCATTATCACAAAATTAATACCAACAGCAAGTAAATCTTCTGCAACCTTGGACCTGTAGTGCACAGCAATACACCAAACAGCCTTTTTAACTGTCTGCTCAACAATACATGCAATCTGCAACCTGTTTGCAGATAAACCTTGTGTTTACTCACTGGTAAACACCTTTAAACTTACAGACCTGAAATCTGTAACCTGCGCACCCACGTTCGGTCAATACAGTCGAAGTCACAGCGTACCCTGAAACTGCTGTCCGCAACCTTGCGGCTCTAAAACGGGCCCTGAAACGGCCTCAGATGCCCAAAATAACTGCGGATAAGCCCTAAAGGGCTTATTTGCAGAGTACACAGTGCTCTTCGCGCACACCAAATCTCACTGCAATCTGAGATTTTTGCTTTGCCCTGTTTCCAGTGCCTCCACAAGCACTATCGAAGAGAAAGAGTTGAAGGATGGGAGAGCTTCTTACCTGTGGCTTGCTTGCTCGAACCTTGCTTCTTCTCCTTTGCTTCAACCTTCGAAATCAGCCTCTCTCAATGGTGCGGCTCTGATACCATGTCAAGAATCGCGTGGTGGAGGGGGTTGCTCAAGATGCTGCGCCGAACACACACAGAATGCACAAGGAGAAGCTCACTCAAGAGACAAGAAGAGAGATGGAGGCCAAAAACGTTTTCTTGCTGATTTCTTCTTCTTCTTCCACACTCTTTACAATGTACACAAAGTATAGATAAGATACAACATAAAAGGAAAGTGGCCTACTAAGTCAAACAATGCATAACCGACTACACTAGTCAACTGGCGCTATAACTATGCCAGCTGTAAATAGGCGTAACAACCTGAATATGATAAGTAATGAGTCAGTGGCCATGTGAGAGTCATAATGACCACCGACGTGCTAAGTGTAGACGTGTGAACCCATCTAACCAGGCAGTCCATCATCAATGTCCGCATGTGTTGAGCTTGTCATCTCAACAAAAATCATGCGACACGCGATCATAGTTTCTAGGCAACAAACAACACTCCGAACTGGGAGAAGAAGAAGGGGTGATTTGGGAGAATTCAAATTAGGTGTCGTGATATTTTACCTCCTTTTGGAGCCAACGAAAGTAGCGAATTGGCGGTCCGAGCAGCAAAGAAGAAGCTATTGTTTGATGCACATTTTTTTGTCTACAAGGGATTTATCTTCTCAGGATGCAAAAATAAATTGACAGGTTCCTATGAATATTCTTCTACATCTTCTATTTCTTTGAACCCCTTCTCTTTCAGCGATTGCTCTCTTCCTGAATCTCCCTTTACCCTGTTGTCTCTTACCCCCATGGTAGACTTTCGACCCTAGATACTCCAACACTGTGTGCCCACGTTCATTACACGAACATTGCCCACTGCCACCACTTGAGCCATCCATCAATGCATCCCCTATCGACCCATTGCATGCCTACCGCCAGTCCTCTTTTGCTATAGAGTCACCACCGCTCATAGCTGCCTCATAGAGTCACCCATAGAAAAATCATCGCTTGCTCTACCGCTTTACAGCTTGGTCACCACTACAACGTGTGATCCCCTACCTCCCTTCTATATCCTCCTCCTTCCATCTCCACAATAAGCCTTCTCTCGGGCCACCTCCTCCTCCAACCTCCATAACCAAAACACCCTCTTCCTCCTCAGTCATGCCCACTTTCTACCACTTCCCCAAACCACCTCCAACTTGTCATAAACATAGTTTGTGCGGTTTTCAAATTGCAATCCCCAAAAGTATGTATGTAATTGTTGCATTGCTTCTCTATCAGCAAACTGACAATACTTTTCTTGGCAACAATCAATCATGGAAACATGTGAAATGGAGTCCATAGAAGTCCTCAAGTTTGCACCTTTAGGGGCAATAATTCAAGGCTTTCTATTGACCATACAATATGATCTCTTCTGAACAAAAATTGATTTTTTGCAGAAACATAATCTTCATTGGTATCTTCCATGTTTTTGGCACAAGCATTTGTAGAGACAAATTGCATGTATGATTATTGTTATAGCAGTGATGTTCCATCATCAAAGGTGACTTATTTAATAGGCCATCTTTCCAAAGTGACACAGTGGAGGTTGTCATCTATGTATGTTCCTGTGGTTTGATCAAGGGCTTTATCTACCACCACACCAACATCCTCTTCTCCTAGCAATTCAAAGTTTATCACATCATATGGAAAAGCCAATAATATAACCCCTATCCCAACACACACAGTGTTGCCTTCTGTCCATAGCATCACTCTACGTTCTCTCCAACTTTCACAAATGCTAAGCACATCAATATCCTCAGAAGGTAGGACATGGTCTGATTCGTAATCATCTCCTCCATCATGAATTGTTATTGAGTTTGAAACAACCACCACATCTTTCTTTCCCCATTTTGCGAAACCACCTATAGCTTCATGAACTTTCATTGCATCAATTGTTGGGAATGGCAAATACGCTGCTATATTTAAACATTTATTAATAGCCACTAAAATTTATCCATCTTCAAGTGTTTCTCCATGGCATGTCTCATTTGGATGTATTGCATGCACTCTACCAAGTGCAACAATCTCATGATCAACTAGCAAATTCACAGTTTCTCCAAAATAAAATTCGTTATTCATGATACCTATACAAGTGAGAAAATGGAAATTTTATCATTTGTATGCTGTCACTTCTCAGAAAGAAGAAAATAGTGATGAAATTGCTAAATACAATGAAGTATCAAATTTCATTGAAACAAAAAAAGTACTTAAACATTAGATAGAATCAGTCCAACTTCCATAATAGAAAGTATTAATGGAAACATCGTACAGAAAGAAGGGGATAGATTTGACCATATGGCCAAAAACAAACTTTCTCATGAACTGTGCCGCCCTAAAGTAAATAAGAAAAGTTTCTTCTATTATTTTTAGTTACCTTGATTTTACTTTATTTTATTAGCTACTCTTTGAGTAAGCAAAAACTTCCTTGTGTGTTCTCATTGGGAAAAGATATAGCAGATGTTCAAAACTTGTACTATATCTATTTAACACGAGAACAATGATCAAAATTATTTATAATGTGTATAGGAAAAGATTTAGCCACCTGGTAAAAAATCTATTGTATGTATTCCATACCATAGCAAATATAAAAATTATTTGTGATCCCCATAGGGGAAAACATAGTCAAATGATTGAAACCTTTGTTGTATGTATTTCACATGACAAAAAGGATAAAAGCTCATTGTGGTCTCCATAGAAAAATATTTAGCCAAATGGTCAAAACTCAAGCCAAATACATATAACAAGGATAAAAGTTCATTGTGATCTTTATGGAAAAAGATTTAGCCAGATGGTCAAAACCTCTATTGCAACTATTTTACACAAGACTTAGGATTAAAATTCTTTGAGATATCCACAAGAAAAGATTTAGCCATATGGTCAAAACATGTATTTAACCTAGATGATAGCAAGAATAATAATTTTGTTGTGATGTCCATAGAACAAGATTTAGCCAAATGTTCAAAGCCTTTATTATATGTCAACAAGAATAATTTCTATGATCTCCATTGGAAAATATTTGATCAAATGATCAAAACCTTTATTTCATGTATTCCACATGACAACAAGGATAAAGATATTTTTTAGAAACTTTGACCTTGTGCTTAAATGTTGAAACCACAATGACCTCTAAAGAATAGGAGATTTCATTCCCTATGACACAAAGTTATAAATATTGAGGAAATTTTAGATCAATTAGAAGCTATTTGAGAAGGAAAGATAAATTTTATCATGGTTAAATATTTATAAATCTTATACTACCTACTTGTTGATAATAGTAAAATGTATCATATTACATTTTATTTTTAAGTTATACTATTTTAGTCTAAATCATGTTATATTAGTATATCGTACTATGTGCATATTATGGAATATATTTTAAAAATATATATATTAAATTAATTTATTAATAAGTAATAAATATAAGTTAAATATATTAAATCATATTTTGTAAGATTATGTATATTACATGTATCTAATATGTAATGTGTAATATCATTGAGGATTTTGAACCCACCTTAGAGATAGTTCGAGAGTAGAATCTCTAGTAGGGTAGGATAAAGAGTATGTAGGCAAAATCTCTAGCTGTGGAAATAGGGGCAATATCCCAATGGTGGGTTCTTAAGGAGGGGTGAGGGGGAAGGAGCTGGTCTAGGAGAAATGCCCCTGGTAAGAGTTTGAGGGAAACGTCTTCCTCGGTGGAGGTTTGGGAGCAATGCCCCCAGTCGGGGTTTCGAGATAGTGCCCGTTGTAGGGATTTGGGGGCAAAGCTCCCAATGGGGGGTTTAAGCGGTAGGGCCCTTGGTGGGGGTATGCGGGCAAGACTCCTAGTAGGGGGTTGGGGGTAGTGTCCCTAATGGGGGTTTGGGGGCAATGCCCCCAACGGGGGGTCCGGGGGGCAGCGCCCCCTTGTGGGGGTCTAGGGGCAACACCCCCAGTGGGGGTTCGGGGGCAGCGCCCCCGGTGGGGGTTTGGGGGCAACGCCTTGTTTCATGAGTCGGTCTTTACAACTAATCATAACGTTTTTCAAAATGAGTTTCTCTTCCCCTCCCTCTCTCTTCCACGCAACTCTCTAACCTGAGTGTTTTCTCTGTTGCGTTCTTACAGTTGCAGGTTTCGCATCTCTGATCCTCTCTGTTTTTATCTCTGCTCCTGTCGCCCCTCTCTTACTGCTGGTGTTGCAGCCCTAATCTTTGGCTGTTCTATCCCCCTCCTCTTTTTTGACTACTCTCCACTGTTTCATTTTCTCAAACTGAAACAGATTATCTAGTGCAATTTTTGGTTCGAATCAGGGTATTATGACTAAAACTACGTGCGTCTTCAAATCAGAAATCTTGCTCCAAGGCTTCAGCAATTCAATAAGGTAGTGAATGATTGCCAGTCCACATCGTGCCTGCTCCTACTTCACGGGTGATTTTTGATACGTTGGCACACATTAGTGACCTACTAATTACAACAGGTTTTCAACTTTTTCCTACTTCATTTCTGATTTTGAGTTAAACTACATTGATTATGACCATTTCAATCCATACAATTACTACAAATCACACTACTATTCTTTTGTATGATTAGTATTGAGAATAATATTAAGATCAAACACCAAAAGCATTTTTTAAATAAGAATCATGTATGAAAACTAAATGCAATATATATTTTTGTATATGTATTTCTGTAGCAATGAGATTAGGCACTCACTCTTGAGAATTCAATATCTTCTTCTTCTTCTCGATTGCTTGATTGATCTCCTGGAGCACTTGTCTTTTTTGTTGTCCAACCACTACCTTGCAAGTGATAGCTTCACTCTATGTCAATATTGAAAACATGACTTCTTGCACTGTTGAAAATACTCTTTTTGTTGTGAATATGAAATATATGATTTGTGTAATGTTGAAAAAAGTCTCTTAGATGTGAATATGGAATAAATGGTTTGTGCAATGCTTTTATCAATGATGAGTGCTTTCAAAATACTAGCCTTTCTTTCTATTCTGTGATGCTATATACCTCAAGATTTTGCCTCAAGGCTAAACCTAGCCTTATATTTGTTGTATCATTCCGTAATATTAGAGCATTTTATCAAGTTCTTATACATTGCATTATACTTTACTATATAGAACTTTCCATTATACTGTATTTTCATAGTAAAAGCATTACCATCAGATTTTATGGCTACACTCTTTATAATTTTGCAATAAGCAAATGGCTATACAATACTTACAAATACTCAATATGATTTTGCCATAGGATGTAATTTGATCTTCTAACAACACATATCATGATCTTTCATCAATTTATAGATTAGACCATATGGTCAAAAAATTTCTTGCAATATAAGAAGTACTTTTTGTTATTTTATTCAATACAATCTGAGATTTGGCCATGAGGTCAAATCTTTTCTTATAATATAAGAAGTAATTTATGTTCTTTTTTCCAATATACTATGAGATTTTGCCATGTGGCCAAATCTTCTCCTTAAGCTATCTCTTGGCCAAAATAAGGACTCTTGTAGTATCACAATATCTTGCAACCAATCAAGCACTTTGTTCATTTTACTACAAGAATGACATTTTGCCATTTGGTCAAATGCTTTCTTATATTATCAACCCTTGCTTACTTCCAAAAGGAAAGGCTAGTTTCTACTTAGAATTCCTTACTTTCTATAATTTGGTCATGTGGTCAAATCTTGTCTTGCAACAAACAAACCACTTTTTTGGATTTTGATCCTAAAAAATTAAGACTAAATCTATGGTGGGTTCAATCACACAAATTTTGGGTATGCTAGATTTGGTTGTATGGAAATATGTTCTAAGAAAAACATCTTCTATATTATCTCCAAAAAAGGAAGACCATGTTCTACTTGGAACTCCTTGATTACCTACTATATTTATAGGAAGTTTCGCCATGTGGTCAAAACTTGTTGTGCAACAAACAAACCACTTTGTTTTCGTAAACATTTCTTTCATTTCAATTTTTCATAACTTCCTATAAATAATATATCATTTTGCCACAAATTAGCCACTTTTTCCATTTCACTACAAAATAAAAATTGGCCATATGGTCAAATCTTTCATTTTGTTAAATGCTAGCATCCAAGAATCCCCCATTCTTGTTTTGTTCAGCCATATGATCAAATCTAATCTCATAAATCTTGCAAACCATGAGCACTTTTTCATTCCATTATAAAACAATATTTGGCTATATAGTCAAATCCAATTTCACAGCATGTTACAACAAATGAATCACTTTCTTCATATGTTTATGAAACTAGATTTGGCCATATGGTTAAAACCAGTTTATAGAAATCATCTTATCTTGTAGGTTTCGCCATGAGGTCAAATCTCCAGCTTTCAAGTATTTTTCACTTTATCTTATATTGATATCTATGGGATTTGCTACATAGCTATATTTGTTTATATGTGAATCTCATATCACAATAAACCGCATCCTCTCTTTAACTAGCCTTTAAAAACCCTATGGTAAAAAGCCATGGCAAAGTTTCTAATCTTATAGATAAGTCTTATGATTAAATAGGATTTGACCACATGTCTAAAACCAATGACAATGTTTCTACAATATAGCTCATTTCAAGGAAAACTTACATGTGCAGTAATTAAAATGTTAACTTTCGGCCAAATGGAATTGTGAGATTGCTACATAACCACATTGATATATAGGTGGATCTCATATTGGACTAAATCTCATTCTTTGATTAAATAGGATTTGACCACATGGCCAAAAATCTTAGCAAAGTTCCTAGAGTATGATCCTTGCATAGGAAACTTACATGGAGAAGAAATCCAATATTAACTTAGGGACAAAATAATCCATGACATTTTCTACATAACCACAATGATTTTTCACTATATCTCATACCACACTCACACTCAACATTTCATTATCACTTGACCATTTGGTTAAGCCCATGGTCAAGTCTCACTATTAATAGAATTTGATCTTCTTACCAAAGTCCATGGCAAAGTTTTTACTATATGATTCTTGCAAGAGAAACATAATTAATGCTAACTTAGGGCCATGATAATCCATGAGATTTGATACATAAGCACACATATTTATGATTGGATCTCATACCACACTTAATCTCAAATTTCAATAATTCATTTTATGGAAGAGTCCCTTTGGAGTACATTTGTCTTGTATTTCGTAAAATCTTGTGTTGTTGTGTTTTCAATTTTCAACTTAGAAATCTATACATTTATTTGGGTTTTGTGAATTTTGAATATTTTTAAATCCACTTTGGGATTATGTAGAGAAGCTAACCACGTCTTTCATAAAGACTCCCATGAACCCAACAACAGCAACATATCTTATGCCTTTTGTACAAGACAACAATGAGAAGAGACCCATGCATCGTGATGAGGTGGATGCTAATAAGTTGGACACTTATAGTTATTGGATTATATCAGGGCTTCACTCAATTCATGCAGCAAAGATATATATTCAGAGTAATACTACACGTTGTCTAGCAACCAAGCATTTATACACCACAAGAAATGCTGGAATATTAGTTGATTGTCCTGTGGAAATGTGCATTGATCTTTCACAAATGACAAATATGGAATCACATAATGTTATGAAGAATGCCCCTTATGTTAAGCAACTTCAACAATTAAGAGATCGGTGGCTAGCATTTGGTTCTCCACCAAAACCCCAACAAGGGCTTTCTAAGACAAGCTAGTACCATGGCATGTAATCACATATAAGCTTACCTTCTTTTTTTGTGAAGATTAGTGTGATGCTCTTTCTTTTGTTCTATGCTCACTATTTTGATCTTTTTTTTGCAGAGATTTGTGGCATACATTGGAGAAAATTGTGCATCTAGAGATTGCCATATGATTGTTAGCTCCCAAGAAATATTTGATAGTTGGATCAAAATCATGAAGAGATACTCTAGAGGTGAACTTATATCCCAAGAGGAGAGTTTGAGAAAAAAGGGAAGGCAACCTTCTCCTCTTGCATTTCGTTACATTATGGGTTTAAAGGATGGAGACATCCTTACACTACAAGAGGAGATCAATGAAGGTCATATCCTTTTTCTTAGAAACAAATGGGATAAGGAAGATATGATTGACATGGAAACAAGGGCTAAGAAAATCAAGCAAGATAGGGTCCTAAAGGAGGAATTAGTCACTCTTTTCAATGCTTCAGTTCCAGAAAGTAGCGCTGTGATGAAGACTTGGGAAGAGCTTGTTAATGATTATGATATCAATGATGATACCCAATCAATGATGATATTCAAGTGTGAGCTTCTTTGATTATGATATCAATGATGATTGTTCCAGAAAGTAGCACTGTGATGAAGACTTGGGAAGAGCTTCAGTTCCATTTGCAATGATTGGGTATCAAAGAAGCTCACACGTGGAGCTAATGCAGGGTCCCTACCAAATGGAGCAAAAGATATTATGAACTTCCTAATTGGAAAAAAGAAAAATCCTCTTCAATCCTCCACTACTTCCCCTTGGCATGTATATGTTGTCGGATGCAATCTAGAAACCTTTGATCTTATACATAATGTTTACAGAGATCCAATTACCTTTGGGGTTGTTGTGCTAGATGTAGCACATGGGGTTGAGGGAATGAAATGGGACTCTATAAAGTTTGGAAAGGTTGTATCCACTCTACTACGAATGACATGTGAACCTAAACAATTCATGTTGTTATCATTTCTTGATCGAAAGCAAATGGCAGCTTTGGAAAATGATCTTGAAAGCATTTCTTGCAAGTATCGCATGCTAGCTGGTAGTGTTGACTTCCTACCAATGGATAGAACGTTTGCTTTTGGATCTATAGATTCTTTTGTGGTTTTGACATTAGTGACCATGGAGAAAAGCTTCATCAATTTTGAGCGATATATAAACAATGTCAACAAGCCTTCCATTTTGGACTTTGAAGGCTTGGACAAGGTGCAATGATGAAGATCTTGAAGAAGAACAAAGGATTGCAAAGGCTATTTTGAGAAAGAAAATGAAAGTTATGGAAACTACAATCAAAGCATTTAATGATGCTCATGAGGTTGTATTTGATGTATATGCAAGTAGACTTGCATCTAAGGTGGCATTGGTAAATCATATGAAGACTATTGCAGTGGTTTGCAACACTCAAGAGCAAAGAGAGGTTGAAGCACAATTGTGGAGGGTCCATGAGAGTGCCAAACAAAATTCAAACTCCCAAGAGGTTCCTCCTACTGAAGTTCAAGTTCTTGAAGTACCACCCGAGGGCATAGAAAAATCAAGCCAAGATATAGCAAGTCTAATTATGAAAGAGAAATTAAGGGCTACTTCAGGTGTTTAAACTCCACTCCTTCTCCTTTCATCAAGGAAGACACATTGATGTAATTTTGATTTTTTTCTTGAGAAGTTACTTCCATTAGCATTTGCAATATTTTCTTTCTTTGATGATATTAATTAAAGAAACTATGTCTTTGGTTTTTTAATTTTTTATAAAAGGTACCAAGCATGTTTGGTTTAAAAAATATATTTAAGTAAATATTTTATCAAATCGGTATTAAAGAGCTCATTAAAATTTATCATCCTTTGTAAGGATAACTATTTAATTGTAATCTAGTGTGTAAGAATACTTATCATAATGAAAAGTTTGAGCTAGCTATGCAAAATTTACTTAAGTCTATTTTAGATCTTATTTCAATTAAACTCTTATATGTGTTGTGTTATGATCTTGTCATGCTAGTTTTGGTTAGATTTGTCCACATGGTCAAATCTCTTATCTCTTATAGTCTCTTTTACTACATCACTAGTGTATGTCTATGCATGTACCTTAGGATAAGAAAGCCAACAATATATTGCACACCCCAAAAAAGATTCATTGCACCTCCCAAAGGAGTTTTACCTCAGTAATAAATATTGCAACAAAGATTTCTCTCCAATGTATCTTTTGAGATGTGTATATGGAATATTAAGGTAAAATCCTTGTTACAATTCATGAGTTTAAATATCTATGGGATATAACTAGTTCAAAAATAGAATGGTTAGTCCTTAAGAAGAAACTATGAAAAATTATTCAAATAGAGTATAACTTATCTCAATTAAATTATCATGTGTCACTTATATGTGACATAGTTTTGGTCACATGGTCAAAAGTATCATGTTTAAATTTTCTTTTAATAATTAGGACTAATAAACATCTTCTTTGTACATGCCATTTTGAAGGCCTTTTTAAAAACTGAGTATGTTAAATATTATAATGATAATATAATTGGTGCAACTAATTACAAGAATCTATTGTTAGTATCTCAAGTATACTTATAACTAGCGATAAAAAGTAGGTATGGAAAAATGACTTTATTAGAATAGATTTTACTTCAAAAAAATCATCATATATATTTTTTTCACCTCATGATATTACTTTTGATTAGATTTGACCACATGGTCAAATGTCTCTTTTCTTAAGACATCATTTTTTAAGTAGTACCTATTTATGTATTTATCAATGTGAAGTTAAATTGCTTTAGTGTTCTATGCCAGTTTATAGCTCAAACATTAGGTAGAATGATGAGGAAGTAAATGAATCTAATGTGCTTCTTTTTCTTCTTTGTAACTTCAACTAAGACATCTATGGTTGGATATCTAACAGATTCAACAACAGTAGAGCACGATGATGTGATTGATGTTTCCTTGATAAGAAATGCAACATAATTATGTGTAATACTTGATCTCAATGGTCTTCTTTTACAACGATGCTTTGCTAAGTCTAAAAGGTTTCAAAGCTTTCAAATGGGAAAGCAATGGCTTGTTCTTCGACCAGGATGTATGGAGTTTCTTGAAGCCTTATTTGCAAGATTCCAAGTGGGATTTTGGTCAATAGCTTTACATAAGAATGTCATGGCAGTTATTAAGTGCTTGGAGATCCATGCAAAAAGGAAGTATCATTTCTTCATGATTTGGGACCAAGAACAATTTCATAGACATCGACTCAAAATCATATATAGGCCAGATAAGATGGGAGTAGAAGCAATGTTCAAGCCTCTGAAGTATGTATGGGACAATATGGAGATGTTTGTCAGCATACCAAGACTATTCTCATAGATGATAGTCCTTACAAAGGATGTCCAAATCCTATTGAGAATTACATTTATCCAAAAACATTTGATATTGATCGTGAAGACTCTATCTTGATCAAAGAACTTCTACCATACTTGACTCGCTTAAGCAAATACCATGATGCATGTGAAGTCATCAAGTTTGATCGATATGGACATGAATTGTATGCTCAATTCAAGGTTGTCATTGATGAATGGACTAGAGCAGAGAATGATAGTACTTCATCTTCATCATCAGCACCGCACGAGACCATGATTGATAAAGATGGTATATATATTCAACCTTCAATTACTTCTTTCTTCAAGAGACCATCTATTATACAAACATCCTCAACAAATGCCTCACGTCATCCGTCTCTTACATTGAACAGCTCACAATTATCCATGTTGAAGCAGACTCCTTTAGTCTCTACTTTGAAAGATATGGAAGCAATGCAACTTGCTCATGAGTTAGGATATCACAAACATTTCATAAATGGTAGTGCAGCTAAATGTTTTATAAAAAATCTACAAAATTTGTATTTTTCCAATATACATGATGTAACAAGAAGGCGCTGACTCTATATGGACTAATTTTGACTTTCATAAAAGATATATCCCTTACATTAAAGGCTTTTGCATGGCTATGAAATATATGCTTGTTAGAAATTTAAAGTGTTTTATGTAATTACCTTGGTGTTTCTAAACACCACCAATATCAATGAGAGAATCTACTTGATGTTTTTTATTGTTTCAATAACATTAGTTAATTGTGTTGAAATTTCTTATAAAGTGGTTTAAATCCTATTTTGTACTTTATGATAGTCTATACAAACATACTCAACAAATGCCTTGCATCCTCTATCACTTACATTGAACAACTCACAATTATCCATGTTGAAGTAAACTCCTTTAGTCTCTACTTTGAAAGATATGGAAGCAATGCAACTTGCTCATGAGTTAGGATATCACAAACATTTCATAAATGGTAGTGCAGCTAAATGTTTTATACAAAATCTACAAAATTTGTATTTTTCCAATATACATGATGTAACAAGAAGGCGCTGACTCTATATGGACTAATTTTGACTTTCATAAAAGATATATCCCTTACATTAAAGGCTTTTGCATGGCTATGAAATATATGCTTGTTAGAAATTTAAAGTGTTTTACGTAATTACCTTGGTGTTTCTAAACACCACCAATATCAATGAGAGAATCTACTTGATGTTTTTTATTGTTTCAATAACATTAGTTAATTGTGTTGAAATTTCTTATAAAGTGGTTTAAATCCTATTTTGTACTTTATGATAGTCTATACAAACATACTCAACAAATGCCTCGCATCCTCTATCACTTACATTGAACAACTCACAATTATCCATGTTGAAGTAAACTCCTTTAGTCTCTACTTTGAAAGATATGGAAGCAATGCAACTTGCTCATGAGTTAGGATATTACAAACATTTCATAAATGGTAGTGTAGCCAAATGTTTTATACAAAATCTACAAAATTTGTAATTTTCCAATATACATGATGTAACAAGAAGGCGCTGACTCTATATGGACTAATTTTGACTTTCATAACAAATATATCCCTTACATTAAAGGATCTTGTTAGAAGTTTAAAGTGTTTTATGTACTTACCTTTGTGTTTCTAAACACCACTAATATCAATGAGAGAATCTACTTGATGTTTTTTATTCTTTCAATAATATTAGTTAATTGTGTTAAAATTTCTTATAAATTGGTTTAAATCCTATTTTGTACTTTATAACCATCTACTATACAAGCATACACAACAAATGCCTCACATCGTCTATCACTTACATTGAACAACTCACAATTATCCATGTTAAAGCAGACTCCTTTAGTCTCTACTTTGAAATATATGGAAGCAATGCAACTTGCTCATGAGTTAGGATATCACAAACATTTCAAAATGGTAGTGCAGCTATCTGCAAAAGTTGTATTTTTCCAATATACATGATGCAACAAGACAGTGACTCTATATGGACTAATTTTGACTTCCATAGTAAATATATCCCTTACATTAAGGGCTTTTGCATGGCTATAAAATATATGCTTGTTAAAAATTTAAAGTCTTTTGTATAGTTACCTTGGTGTTTTTAAACACCACCAATATCAATGAGAGAATCTACTTAATGTTTTTTATTCTTTCAATAACATTAGTTCATTGTATTGAAATTTCTTATAAAGTGGTTTAAGTCCAATTTTATACTTTATGTCTTAGCTAACAAATAAGTCTTAATTGATAATAAAATTTATGTCTATTTCTTTGGAAACACAAACCATTGGTCAAAGGTTAAATCTTTAGTCTTAGAAAAATCATAAACTTCTAGCTTGGTATATAAATCTTTATTTTATGATATGAAAACTCATTTAGCTAGTCAAAGTATGAAGCTAGTTAATTTTGGCCAAAGTCAATATCCATCTTGTCCATATATTGTCAAGATAGATAGAAATTTTGAATAAAATATATTTATATATCAAGCATATACATACAAAAAATGTAAATGGGGTGAGCAATTATTTGACATACTTGTGTCTATTGGTTTACACAAAAAAAGAACCATCACATCGTAGGTTATCCAAACTTATTACGATATGGTATTAGATCAAGTTATTAAACCACACCTAGTTAGTGGTGACTCTTTTAAGGTCCTAGTTCATGAAACTTATACATGTCACTTTAAATGATGCTATATATAAAAGAAAAAACTCGTATTATAATATCTTCAAATCCATAACATCATAAATTTTGGCCATGATAACATAATTTCATACAATGTTTAAGGCTCTTGTATTCTAAACTCTCTATCCACTCCATCAAACCTTTGTATTCTTACATTAAACTTGGAAATTTCCTAGGTATATACTAGTTAAGCCTCGATGTTTCCACCACCATACAACATCATATTTTGTTAGTATGCTATAAAAGATAGAGGTGAAATCCAAATCTCGTAGCAGCCACATAGCTTACATTCATCATTTAAGCTCTCAAGATGTGTGATCTCATATTTGTAACATACAAAGTGCCCTTTAAAGATAAACATAAACATAGTGCTCTCTTTCATTCACAAAAGTAAGACAATCATTCAAAGTGGGACTTGGGAAATTCCCAAAATCTCTAATATGGTGTTAGCCATCCCCATACCACCTTATTAGCCCCTGTCACGTGGTGATTTGGGCCCCTTCCTTTGGGAAAGCCCTTATTCACATGCAGGCCACCGTGAGTTGGCTATTTGTTTGTTGATGTTTGTATATAGATTTTTGTACCATCACATACACATGGTTTTTACTGTCATTCATGCACAAGCATGTGTGTGTAGTCGTGTCCCTATATTGAGGGGCTACTATTCTCAAACCAAACAACAAAAATAACTAAAAATACGTAGAATCTTTTTCTAATTGAAAAATTGTCATTAAAATTTATTTGTAAAAGCCAAAAATATGAAATTTAAAAATTTACATAGAAACTTGAAAAAATATATATGAAAAAAACCAATAAATTTTTTGAAAATATGATAAAATCCTTTTAAAATAAAAATTTATACAAAAATAAAGGAGGCAAGATGAGAGATAGTAATTGTATTATTGTCAAATGATGTCAAAAAGTATGTCTCATACCTTTATACCTATGCATGTGTGAGAAGGTATTATCAACAATCTCTTATTAAAGCATATGTTTTTCTAACTTCTTACAATGCATCTCTTTCCAAAAGTTTTTGCCCTTAAAAACAAACTTACAATAGCTGAGAAGAATGCATGAAACAAAGTACTACTCTGATTTTAGCTATACAATTGATAAGAAATGAATTGTGAAATTTATATTTATTGACTAAAATGAAGACATAAAGGAAATCCTTTGCCATATACATAATTCAGATATATTCAAAAAGAAATTTGAGCCTTAAATCTTTAAGAAATAAACTCTATAATGAATAGATAGCTTGTTTTAAGAACAAGCCCTACTAAACAAAATTTGTCGTAACTTCTTAAGAAGTATCCAAATGGGACACACCACATATCAAAACATAGCTATTGAAGAGTACTTTGACTCTATGTAGGTACTATATTTCTAAAATTTAGGCTGAACAAAAAGTAATCTAAGACAAATTGTTATCTCTATGCCTTGGCTACACTATAATTGGCTCCATTGTTGACTATGCCTTAGCCACACTAATGCATCCCATAAGTAGGGAAACTCATCTAATTTAAAATTTGGCCTTCAAGAAGCTTTCTCAAGTGGAAAACCTGACCATTTGATAAAAAATTCAATGATACAATGAAAGCAAAGCTTTTTCTCGCACTTGCATATGATCTCCTCAAGGATGTACTCAATGAGACATTCTTCATCCATAGAAGGCAGCTCATCAACTATTTCCACCATAGTACCATAAAAGAGTTTGAGTTGATTGACATGAAACACATTATGAATCTTAGAGGAAGAGGAGTTTTCCGATCTATATGCCAAGTCTCCAATATGCTTTACGATTATGTAAGGTCAATAAAACCTACAAACAAGTTTACTACTAGATCCATCCTTCAAAGTAGAGTAACGAGACTTGGGTACTTGTAGTAAAACCAATCCTCCTTCCTAGAACTCTAAAGGTCACCTCTTCTCATTGGCATACATAATTTGATCTTGGTCTTTCTAAGATTCATCTTACTACTGTAACTCGGTGGGACCATAATACAACTTGTCCACAAAGTGAGTTATGCACAAAACTATGTGTACCACCACTATCTATTAGGATAAACACATCATTTTCATGAATGGTAACCTTCATACAAAATGTATTAGGACTCCTAGAACCTGTCCAAGCATCCATAGAAATGAAACAAAGGGTAGTGGTAGCACTAGGTAAATTTGTCCCACCAACGGGATTAAGGGGAACATGCCCTTGTAGCATCAAAAGAAATCCATCAGCAATCTTATAAGGTCGATCTCGATAAAGATCCTCATCATGCTTTTCAAATTTAGCTTGTGCACTCAAAGTTTGTTCTTCAATGACCACCTCATCCACATCCTCAAGTACTATCTTATTATAGCTCTTAGCTTTGGCATTCTTATAAGTACACTTAGATACATGATCAGTCATACATTTTTCACCACATTTGAAACATAGATGCTTCTCCTTACACTCTCTAAAAAGATCCATAGATATGAACTTGCAATTGTTTGTTAAATTATTTATGGGTCTATTATCACTTTTCCTATGCTCTCCTTTATGGTTGATTGTGCTAACTTTGAAGCATTTTGCTAACTTGAAGCATTGAAAGTAGGGTATATAGGGACTTTGGAACTACTTAATGAAGTATTGGACCCCCCATACTTGCTACCAAAGTTGACCTATTTACCGATAGCCCTTTGTTGTCCAAAAGAAGCCTACATAGGGATATCCTTCTTGTACTTACAAGAATATCTCTCTATTAGCTCAATAGCATGGAATGTGGTAGGTTTTTGGCTCGTAATATCAACTAAAAAATTAGGCTCTAGATCATAAATATATTTATGCAACTTTGCATCATCACTCACACTCTCTACATACATGGTAAGATTCAAGAGCTAATTGTTATACTCTCTAATTGATAGGCTTATTTGATCTAACTAATATCATTTTATAGCCAACTTTTCTTTCTTAATGGGATAGATGAATACTTAAGCCATCTTATATTTTTGAATTCCTCCCAAATATCAACTTACTGATTTTTCCTCTGTATGTACCTCCACCATATATGAGCAAAGCCCTTGAGGGTTCAACTATAGCAACATGAATCTTTTGGTCATCTGACTTAAGGAAAATGTCAATATAAGATTCTAACTTTGAAGTCCACTCCTCCAACTTAATCGATGATTATGAATAGAGAATATATTTGGTCAATACAATCTTATCATGGACTTCGTTGTAATGATAGGTGCAATGAGATAGGCAAGGAAAAAGTACAAGAGAATGCAAAGTTCACTAAGATTGTACCTCAGTCGAATGTGGAGATTGAGGATATACATGCATTGGAGTACAATTTTGATGACTACATTCTTACAACTTCATAATTGTTGATGTCACTCAGTTGATACACCATTCAGTTATTCTCAGTATTGGCTTCTTGATTCAAGGGCTTCCTTTCATATTACCCCACATCACCATTGGTTTCATAGCTGCCACACTATTATGGGCTATGTTTTCCTAGGGGATGACGCTACATTGGATATCATTGGTATAGGTAATGTTAACTTGTGCTATGATTATGCTTCATCATATACATCATGTCCTAGCTTAATTTGACAAAGGATCTTATTTCGTCTAGACAGTTGGATAATGATAGGTACCATATAATCTTTGGTGAATCTTCATAGAAGATCACCCATGTCAGTCTTGTTTTTGCTAGAAGTGCCAAGGTTAAGTGCCTCTACCCTTTTCTTATTTCTTGGTCTATTGATCATGTATTTGTTGTGACTGATCTTTCACATATATATGTATGGCATCATCGCCTTGGGCTCATGTCTTTGAAATGAATGAAAGTATTGACCCATTTCTAATATCTCCTGCCTTTGAAATGAATGAAAGTAGTTGATATTAATGAGAGATCTTCTCCTCTATGGTCAAGATGACTATCCTCTCCTCAATCCTGGCCTTGGTTGCTCAGTTGGATTTGGATCTTTATCATATGGATGTTAATACAAATTTTTTACTGAGGGGCCTACACGAGGCCATTTATATCTGAATTATATATATAGTAGCCTAAGGGATTTCTGGAGAAAGATAGGGAACACTTAGTGTGTAAATTGAAGATTCTTTATGGACTTAAGCAGGCACCTAGGGAGTGGTGCCATAACTTTTTGTTTTCATGCATTTGTAGGGGTATTCCTCTAATGATAAGGATTTGTGTTTATATACAAAGAAGACTCATGATGGTAGCCTTATTATATTGGTGGTTTATGTTGATGACATACTTATAGATCAGAATTTCTCATGTTGAATTCGATGCCTTAAAGACTCAACTCAAGAAGAGCTTTGAGATGAAAGATATGTGACATGCCTCACACATACTCGGTATGTGCATTGCATGTAATTAGTCTAACAGACTTCTCTAATTGTCCCAGAAGAAGTACATACACAGAGTACTTGAGTGATTCCATATGCAAGATGGTAAGCCTATTGCTTGACCTTTACCTTCTCATGTAAAGATTAGTTAAGCTAATTGTTTGCAATCAAATGATGAGAGGGCCAAGATGGCCAAGGTTCTATATGTATTTATAGTAGATACTTTGATGCATGCTAGCATAACCACTTGTCTTAATATAGCATTTGAAGTGAAAGTTGTGGCATGCTATATGGCTACACCCGAAAAATGACATTGGGATGCTATGAAGAGTATCATAAAATACCTTGAAGGCATAACATAGATGTATATTTAATATATCAATTATGATACAAGAGTCATGAGTTACACTAACTTAGATTATACAAGACATGTAGACAATAGGGAGTCCATCTTTGGGTATGTCTTTACCTATGCTGAAGGTGCTATCCCTTGGAATCAAGGCAAATTTGAAGGTTTGCTACCAAATTTTCCTCTTTTTAGCCTTTAGCAAAGCAGCTGTAGTCTCTCCTATGGATAGATAGTGCATAGTATAGCAGCATATAACAACACATTCGAGAATTTAGGAATCTCCCAAGTCCCACTTTCAAATAAGGTGTAAAGATTTGGCCACATGGCTAAATCTTAACCCATGCTTCAAATTGTGACTTGGAAGGACAATCTATATAGTAAATAGGGTAGACTCCAACATGAAGGGAACAAGATTTGATCATGTGGCTAGATATGAACTATATTGGAAATTTCCAAACTATATGAGAATTTTCTAATATAATATTATACCAAGATAGAATGGAGGTCATATCAATTTTAAATAGACCCTCGAGGTCATTTCCTTCAACTTAGACTTCTTTTAGCTCCCCAAAATCCACAAGGCATTCAATAATGCCATGTAACTTTGACGGCTCTCTACTAATTTTGTAATCAAACTTCTGCAAAGTAACCAACCACTTTACTAGGCGATTAGGTGGTCATGCGATTGCAACTTATTCAACAATAGTTTGAGTCCATTTGCCTGGGTTCTGTCTTCATATAAAATGTTATCTTTTCATACATGATTTACTGCTTGAATTTTTTCATTTCAAAGACTATCCAGAGACATAATTTCTCCTTGTAGGTATAATTAATCTCAAACATTCCCAATTTGTGATTGACAAATGCAATCAGATGGTACGACTTCTCCTCCCAAATCTAGGTTAAAACAATAGCTGATACTATACATCATAGCCACTAAAAATATATAAAATATCTCACCTCTTTTAGTTTCTTTCCAGATTGGTGCTTTTGGCATTTCTTACTTCATATCCTTGAAGGATACTTAACATAGATCATTCCAAACAAAGAGGCAATTAAAGGAATACATATAGTATTATGCGTGTAGTACCTTTGCCAAAAATCAGATAACCAATGGGTATATCAAATTGATAGTAGGATTGCAAGATCCATGTCCTTCCTAATAATACTTGATAGCTTGGCCACCTTGAAAGCCTAATAATCCTAAATTTCAACATGCATTCCACATTAGCAATAATCATGTGGACTTTAGTAATGCAACCTTCCAGTTGTCTTAAACTGTCATCAGCCATTCAAAGAATTGTGAAGGTATCCTTTTGGATTTCCAGTCCTAGCCTTCCCATCAATTCTGAACTCATAATATTGATGGAGGATCCCGTATTCACAATGGCATGATCCATTAATATGTTGTCAAATGATATATTGCTACCCATGGGTAATGCTTTTCAGTATGTTCAAATGAGTCATCTCCCTTAAAGTCCCGAGCTATTCCCAAGGATTTTACGATATACCCAATGCGAAGGATCTTATTAAACTCTTTACAAACTCCTAGAGATAACTTGATCAACTATAGGATGCTTAGACCAAGCTTTATCTTGCAAAGAGAATTGGCTAAGTCAAATTCATGATGACTAGCAATGGTTGTCTTCTCCCATCTTACCATTCTTTCTATTGGTTGCTAAATAGGCTTTGGTGCCTCTTTCTTGGCTTTTACCCTATTTTTTTATAGTTCTTTATTGAAGTCAGCTTTGCCATTAGTAGCTTTTTAGAGGCTTGGCTTCCACATCGCAGTTAAGAACGTGCGTCTCCTTATCACCTTGTTTATGGTTTGTCCCAATAGGTTTTACATTATCTCTAACACCATCTCTAACTTTCTTTCCTCTTGTAATGCCTCTTAAATTGGAAGCCTCAATGGTGTTCACATGCATAGCTTCGATAAGGCTAACACCATTGCTACTCGACAGCTCTTCTATGATAGCTTTTCTTTTCTACAATATTTTCTTTTGTTCCTCATCCTGTTGAAAGTTCTTCCCTTGTGATCGATGATTAATCAAACCTGGTTTCTTAGTCCCTTGCTAAAGAGAGTTGATCTTACTCCAACAAGTATTAGCTAAATGGTCAGACTTGCCACATATGTCGCATTTAATATTAGGGCTATTTGTCTATATTATTGTGTTATCATGTCAGTATAATGCTTCATCATGTCCTTGACTTCACTAAGAACATTTGATGCATTAGACTCATAACTGTGATCATTCTATTGCCATTCAACTTGCCTAATCACGTGGTCATGTATCGATTGTGTTGATTAATTGGTATAACATTAGAATTTGTCATTTGGCTTTCATTATTTAGTGGAACCATTTGGCTAGCCATTGACATAGCAACATTAGGAGAAGCGGGTAGCACGGGCACATTCTGCATTATGCTTTCTCTTCCATTCGAATTGGTCATAGGTATACTAGTCATACCTTGACTTCCATTGATCAATGCCAAATTACTTTTAGGACGTAGACTCAAATTTAGGTTTTCCCTAGATGTGTAGGCCACTTATAAATGTGACTCTACCTTGTCGGCTCGTGTAGTATTAGTGTCTATATTAGCAAGAGTAACACTACTCAACTACACTTGAATATTGAAGTCTAATCCATGTAAAAAGTATTGTAAATGGGCAGCAGGTGGAATAGGAATAGAGTTTTGCAATTTGCAAAACACTTCTTTCAGATTCTTGGCATAAGCTTAAGCATTCTCATGGGGCTCTTGACGTATCACATTCAAGACACATAGCCAATACTGATTACCTCTCTTAGGGGCAAACTCTCTTTGAAAGGCCGCAAAGAATAAGTTGATTGTGGTTATGGTTTTAGCTTCCAAGCCATAATACCACATTGCAGCTCTTGCTTTTAGAGACATGTTGACACACATCATGAGATGTTCTTCGTCCTGAATTCGGCAATTGAACATTAACTTTTGGAACTCTCACTAATGTGGAGCTCTGCATCTACCTCTGCTAACCCATTAAACATGGGTAGAGGGAAACCTAGGACTAGCAAATCCGGCCTTGTCGTGATCCTATGTGGACTTTCTTATTGATCAAGAGAGTCAATGTGATCTGAGTCATTAGTGCTAGTGTCTGTGGCATGGATTATTAAAAAATACTAGAATTTCGGATACTTTTAGCCTATTTTTGATATTATTTATTGTAAAATTCTGAAAAAGTTAGAAAAGCTTCTAGATTAGGATGGCATGCAAAAAGTAAGTTACTTTTTTAGCTAGTTATGGGATTTTCATAAAAAAGACAGATTGACGAAATCATGCACGTCGCGAGCGCTATTGATAGGCTAAAAACCGTAGTTTGAACTGGAAGAGGAAGAAGAAGTGATCTTGGAGATCTGTGAGTAGGGGTCCTAGGGTTTTACCCCCTTTCGGAGCCAAGTGAGCCATTAGATTTGGGTTCCAAGTAGCAGAGAAGGAGCTGTTATTTTTTATCCACATTTTTTTCTACGAGAGAGATCCAAGAGATCTAATGCCTGAAGAGTGCTTCTGAGTAGTCCCAAACAAAGAATTTCAGGTTTTGTCAATACAGATTGATTTGATTCATCGTGCTTTGTCATTATTGTGTTTACCTCTTGTGTATTCTTTATCTTCTCTTCCATCTCCTATCTCTACTTCCTTCTACTTCTGATCCTCGGTGGATTCGACCTTTCAACTAAAACCCCTCCGATATTAGTGAACCCGATGTGAAAGGTCATCACAAGAAGGAAAGACAAGATGGGAGAACCTTTGAACACAATCTCTAGTGATGTTTTGCAACAGTTGGTGCAAAATATGAATATGCTTATGCAGGTACAACAACAACAATAGGTGATGCAAGATTTTTCTCAAACAGAAAGTGTTGTGATGAATGCTCTACAAGCAGTTGAGCATGAGATGAAGTTATTCAATGGCACGAATGTATCTGCATATGTAAAAACCTATGCTCAGAAGATGGAATTATTTGGGGTGGCTCAACCTGCATGGAGATGATATTTTGTACGTGTTACTGTACATGAACTGAAAGCGCGGATTATAGAATTATAGTTGCACGTTGCTGACTGAAAGTCGATTTGAGTAGTTGGAGCATACTGAACAACAATCTCTTACAAGCCAAAAAATAGAATTGTTTCTACACGCAGTAGATCCTGAGCTTCAAGAGAAGCTTGATGATTTGCTAGAAGATTAGACTACAAAGATAGGTTTGAAAACAGAGTGGAGACATGTCAAGGAAGCTGTTACTGCACTTGTGAAAAAGCATAGAAGAAGAGAAAGATTGCATGTCTCTAGCCTGCCCACTGTTATGGGAAAAATAGTTGAAGTATTCACTAAGCCACCCGCTTCTGTGGCTAACCCTATGACTGTACGTATTATTATTCCCTCTATTAGGGAAGATGTCTTAGATGAATTGGTCAAAGGCATGCAGGATCTTCAATTCAAGGTTGCAAAATTGGATGAAAAAGGACAAGAGGAAAGGGGACAGGCAACAACCCCTAAGCTAAGAAAAAGATGTATGTGGTGTGATAGTTTGCAGCATGAGAGAAAGGATTGTGCTGCCTATTAGGAGGCCTTAGCATGACAGCTCATCTTTTGGAAAGCTGTCAAGATCCATGCACAAGAAATGGGATTACCTCTTGCTTTGAATTTCGGAAAGGGAGGTATACATAAGTTGTTGGAAGACTTGGCTGTTCAAAAGCCAAGTGATGGTAGTCCAAAGGCTGAAATATGGACACATGCTTTACATGCAGCTGAAAAGAGAAAGGTTACTGATTGTGAAATGTCTCATGCAGGGCAAGACATTCATGACATAATTGGTTGGGAATTATTGGTAGATGCATATTGAGTGTATGCATATTTAGCAAAGGTACAAAACACGGATGTACTTGTGGAAGAAAAACAAAAAAGAGATGAAGATAATTCAAGGACATCTAAAAGAATGACAAGAAGAAGTGTGGATCAGCTTAAAGCTGCAAATCAGCCACCTCCCAAGCATGTTATGGAAAAGATCAGTCATGAGCAAAAATAGGATAACAAACAAGAGGGCAAAAAGAATGGCAAGTAGCCAGGATATAAGTTGCAGTCTCACATTGAGACATCCACAGATCTTAAGAAGGTTCTTGAAGAATGGATCCTAAACAACCAAGTGGAATTTACCTTGGGAGAGGTGCTTGCCATTGCTAAGCGAGAATTTCATGATGAGATCATTGAAATAATTAAGATGAAGTGTCAGTTTCTTGGTGATACCACTAGTGCATTGCTGCAATTTGAAGAGGAAACTGGTTTGTTGGGTATTCGGGCTAAATATGAGCATGAAGTAAGTACTAGATTATCTATGCAGGATGCTACTAATCAGTGGGGATAGCATGTGAAAAAGAGAAGAAAGTGACTGAAAATGCATTGTCTTGTAGCAATATGCATGGTGGAGTAAAGCAGATACAATAATATGGGGAAGAGACTCTAGGATTTATTCCTCGAAGTCACTACACAAGAAATCATTGAGCTAGGGCTACCACTGAATACGGTAGTGAAAATAGGGGAACGTGAAACTCCTTGTGTTGCTTTACTTGACCATGGGTCTGAGATAAATGTCATTGAGCGTGGATTGTATGAAAATGGTGCATGGCCTATAGACACTGATCATGGTTGGCATATCAGGGCTGCAAATAATTCTTCAGGAGAGCTTTATGCTACATGTCCTAATGTAAAAGTGACAATTGGTGATGTACGAGAAGAGCAACATTTCTTTGTGCAAGATAATTCCTCATATGCAATGATTTTGGGATAGCCCTATATTACATGAATGCATATGGAAACAAAGGTGCTTGATGATGGTTTTGCTTATACAAGAGTCAAAAGCAAGGATGGGAAGAAAGCAATCCAATTTCTTGCTATTTGTGTTAATCATCCTAGAAATTGGGATATGCTTCAAGAGTCTCCTCTGGCTCCAAATGCAAGGGAATTCAAAGACCTCGATTTTCATTAAGCACTGCTGTAATGCGGGGCTATAGTAGTGCTGTTCAGAGGATGTACTTGCCTCTTGATAGAATGAAGCATGTATTTACTATTGGTTATTCTCAGTTTACAGCAAATAATGCATGTTGGTTTAAGCCTATGGAAGCTATGTGCAAGGCTAAACGCATATCTATGAAATGAGCTACTAAGGAATTGAGAGCATTGGGATTGTAAGCTGAAAATGAAGGCATTTCAGTAGGCATCTTTTATGGGCTGAATATTAATGACACTATGGATGAAATTTCAACAACTATACATGCAGAAAATGAGGCTGAAAACAGAGTGTTGTCAGTATGTTCTTTGGATATGTATGATGTTATAGCATTGTTTGCTCAGCAGGAAGGATTACAATGGGTTGAAGTACTTGTGGAGACAAAGTATAAGATAGTTGACAAAAAGGTGAAACCATTTCCACTTCCACCAGAGAGTGAGGGTTTGTATGAAAAAGTGTCACGATAGCCAAGCTTACAAGATCCTAAAGATATAGGTCACCAGTTTACATCTAATACATTACAAGAATTGAAATTTGGAGCAGACGGGTTTCTTTTCCTACTAAGAGAGATTGTTTTACGCGGATGTTGGCTAGGCATGGAAAGGCATTTGCATTTCAGCCAAGTGAAATAGGTTGTGTGGATCCAAATGTTGTCTCTCTTATGGTAATATTTACTATGCCACATGTACCATGGAACTTGAGGCCTATTCCAATGCCTAAAGCTTACTTGCCAAAGCTGATGGATTTGCTAAATGAAAAGATTTGCATGAAGATCTTGGAGCCCTCTTCAACCCCATACTCAAATCGTTGGTTTAATGAGCCCAAGAAGAATGGGGCTTTGAGATTTATTGCAACTGGTCAATAAAGTGACCATAAGAAATGTGGGTGCATGTCCTATGGTTGATGAATTTGCAGAGGCTTTTGCAGGCAGAGCGATCTATTCTTTGGGTGATCTTTACTCGGGGTATGATCAGTTTCAACTTGCAATTGAAAGCAGGGATATCACAACCATGAAGACTCCCTTGGGGTTAGTATAGATGTGTACTCTCCAACATGGTGCAATAAACTCAGTGGCACACATGAAAAATGCTATGAATCGAGTACTCATAGATTTTGTATCACAATTAACAATGCCCTTCTTGGATGATATTCCAATAAAAGGGTGTGCAGTGGATGAAAATATTGAAGAGATGGATGCTCATGGGAGCAGACAGTTTGTTGCATACCATATTGTGGATTGTGAGAGGATTTTGACACGTCTAGAGGAGGTGCATTTAACTCTTTTTGGACAAAAGTCTATCTTTGGAGTTGAGTAAGAACAAGCCCTACTAAACAAAATTTATCATAACTTCTTAAGAAGTATCCAAATGAGGCACACCACATGTCAAAACATAGATATTGAAGAGGACTTTGACTCTATATCAGTACTATATTTCTAAAAGTTAGGCTGACCAAAAGGTAATCTAAGAAAAATTGTTGTCTATGCCTTGGCTTCACTCCATTGTTGACTATGCCTTAGCCACACTAACGCATCCCATAAGTAGGGAAACTCATCGAATATAAAATCTGGCCTTTGAGAAGCTTTCTCAAGTGGAAAACCTATCAATTTGATAAAAAATTCCATGATACAATGAGAGCAAAGATTTTTCTCACACTTGCATATGATCTCCTCAAGGATGTACTCAATGAGACATTCCTCATCCATAGGAGGCAGCTCATCAACTATTTCAAACATAGTACCATAAAAGAGTTTGAGTTGATTGACATGAAACACATTATGAATCTTAGTAGAAGAGGAGAATTCCAATCTATATGCCAAGTCTCCAATATGCTTTAGGATTATGTAAGGTCCATAAAACCTACGAGCAATTTTACTACTAGATCCATCCTTCAAAGTAGAGTAACGAGACGGGTACTTGTAGGAAAACCAATCCTTCTTCCTGGAATTCTAAAGGTCACCTCTTCTCATTGGCAAACATCATTTGATCTTGGTCTTTCTAAGATTCATCTTACTATTGTAACTCGGTGGGACCATAATACAACCTGTCCACAAGTGAGTTATGCACAAAACTATGTGTACCACCACTATCTATTAGGATAAACACATCCTTTTCATGAATGGTACCCTTCATACAAAATGTATTAGGACTCCTAGAACCTATCCAAGCATCGATAGAAATGAAACAAAGGGTAGTGGTAGCACTAGGTAAATTTGTCCCACCAATGGGATCAAGGGGAACATGCCAACTAGGATCAAAAGAAATCCATAAGCAATCTCATAAGATCGATCTCGATAAAGATCCTCATCATGCTTTTCAAATTTAGCTTGTGCACTCAAAGTTTGTTCTTCAATGACCTCTTCATCCACATCCTCAAGTACTATCATATTATAATTCTTAGCTTTGGCATTTTTATAAGTACACTTAGATGCATGATCAATCATATATTTTTCACCACATTTGAAACATAGACCCTTCTCCTTACGCTCTCTGAAAAGATCCATAGATATGAACTTGCAATTGTTTACTAAATTATTTATGGGTATATTACTTTTCTTATGCTCTCCTTTATGGTTGATTGTGCTAACTTTGAAGCATTTTGCTATCTTGAAGCATTGCAAGTAGGGTATATAGGGACTTTGCAACTACTAAATGAAGTATTGGACCCCCCATACTTGCTACCAAAGTTGATATACTTACCAATAGCCCTTTGTTGTCCAAAAGAAGCCTACATATGAATATTCTTATTGTACTTACAAGCATATCTCTCTACTGGCTCAATAGCATGGAATAATGTAGTAGGTTTTTGGCTCATAATATCAACTAACAAATTAGGCTCCAGACCATAAATATATTTATGCAACTTTGCATCATCAATCACACTCTCTACATACATGGTAAGATTGAAGAGCTAATTGGTATACTCTCTAATTGATAGCCTTCTTTGATCCAACTGATATCATTTTCTAGCCAGCTTTTCTTTCTAAATGGGATAGATGAATACTTAAGCCATCTTATCTTTTTGAATTCCTCCCAATTATCAACCTACTGATTTTTCCTCTTTATGTACCTCCACTCTATATGAGCAAAGCCCTTGAGGGGTGAACTATAGCAATGCCCTTGAGGGGTGAACTATATACGAGCAAAGCCCTTGAGGGGTGAACTATAGCAATGTGAATCTTTTGGTCATCTGACTTAAGGAAAATGTCAATATAAGATTCTAACTTTGAAGTACACTCCTCCAAATTAATCAATGATTATGAATGGCCAATATATTTGGTCAACAAAATCTTATCATGAAGTTGCCTGTAATGATAGGCGCAATGAGAAAGGCAAGGAAAAAGTACAGGAAAATGCAAAGTTTACTGAGATTGTACCTCGGTCGAATGCGAATATTGAGGAGGTAAATGCATTGGAGTACAATTTTGATGACTACATTCTTACAACTTCATCACTTGATGTCACTCAGTTGATACACCATTCTATTACTCTCTGTATTGGCTTCTTGATTCAAGGGCTTCCTTTCATGTTACCCCTTATCACCATTGGTTTCATAACTACCATACTATTATGGGATATGTTTCCATAGGGGATGATGCTGCATTGGATATCATTGGTATAGGTAATGTTAACTTGTGCTTTGATTATGCTTCATCATATACATCATGTCCTAGCTTAATTTGACAAAGGATCTTATTTCGTCTAGACAGTTGGATAATGACAGGTACCATATAAACTTTGGTGAATCTTCATAGAAGATTATGCATGTCAATCTTGTTTTTTCTACAAGTGCCAAGGTTAAGAGCCTCTACCCTTTGCTTATTTCTAGGTCTATTGATCATGTATTGGTTGTGATTGATCTTTTAGATATATTTGTATGGCATCATTGCCTTAGGCACTTGTATTTGAAATGAATGAAATTAGTGACTCATTTGTAATATCTCATGCCCTTGGATTACTCTATTTTGATTCATGTGATCATTGTCTCTATGGTAGATAGACTTATAATTCGCATGAGAAGTTTCATTCTACTTGTGTGGGTGAGCCTTTAGCTCTTGTGCATTCAAAAAATTATATCCCCATGCCCAATCATTCATTGGGTCACGTGCAAAGTACTTTGTTACATTCATAGATGATTTTTTGCATAAGGTTTACACCTATTCCACTAAGCAAAAAATAATTTATTTTGCCTATGCTTCAGCACTTTCCTACCATGGTACAGAGCTAATCTTGGTATAGGCTAAAATACTTACAATCTAGCAATGGGAGTGAATACGTTTGAAGGCTTTTGAGTAGCTATATGATGAGAGGGGTATTAAGCATCAGTTGACCACCCCACGTACCCTACCCTAGAATGGTATTGCAAAGTGCGTGAATAGGACTATGCAAGAAAGAGTCCATAGTATGCTTAGTTTGGCACACTTACTACAACACTTTTGGCTAAGGCAATTACTATTGTCATGCATCTCATTAATATATCTTCCTACACTACTCTCTTGGTGGTAGAGTTGCAAAGTGAGTATGGTTTGGAAAACCTCCCTCATATGACACTTGTGAGTCTTTAGATGTGAGGATTCCTACCATATTCCTAAAGACAACCACAATAAGTTGGATCCAAAGTCCATCAAACACATCTTTCTTGGATATAGGGATGTAGGTGAGATGGGCTATCATCTTTAGGATCTCTAGGCTTGGAAGGTTATGCACATCCATGATGCCATCTTCCATGAGGATAAGATGCATATAAGACCAAAGTAGGCGATTGAGATAGCAGGGTGATCTTTTAGGAGGATCCTCTTGTCTCAATACAACTAGCCCTACTGAGACAACTACTACAGGTGTTGATGACGTAGTGGCCAAGGATCCACCTATTGTGCAAGATCATAATGAGCCCTCTATGGATTATGTCATGGTGATAGACTTTGCTAAGCCACTTACCTATGAGAAGGCTATGTGTAGAGGTGATTCTTACTCTTGGGAGAGAGCTATGTAGTCTGATTTTGAATTGTTGTAAAAGAACCATACGTGAAACTTAGTTTTCTGCCTAAGGAAAAGCATGCATTGCTATGCACGTGGGTGTACAAGTTGAAGAGTACCCTTGGTTACCGTGAGTCAGCATATAAGGCCAGATTAGTTGCTAAGGGCTTTACAGAGAAAAAGGGAGTTGATATTAATGAGATCTTCTCTTCTATGGTCAAGATGACTACCCTTTGCTCAATCCTAGCCTTGGTTACTTAGTTGGATTTGGATCTTTATCATATGGATGTTAAGACAACTTTCTTACTAAGGGGCCTACATGAGGCCATTCATATCTCAATTTATATATAGTAGCCTAAACTTTCTGGAGAAAGATAGGGAACACTTAGTGTGTAAATTGAAGAAGAATCTTTATGGTCTTAAGCAAACACCTTGGGAGTGGTGCCATAATTTTTTGCTTTCATGCATTTGTAGGGGCATTCCTCTAATGATAAGGATTTGTGTTTATATACGAAGAAGACTCATGATGGTAGCCTTATTATATTGGTGGTTTGTGTTGATGATATGAATATAGATTGGAATTTCTCATGTTGAATTGGATGCCTTAAAGACTCAACTCAAGAAGAGCTTTGAGATGAAAGACATGGGACATGCCTCACACATACTTGGTATGTGCATTGCATGTAATTACTCTAACAAACTTCTCTACATGTCCCAGAAGAAGTACATACACAGAGTACTTGAGTGATTCCATTATGCAAGATTATAAGCCTATTGGTTGACCTTTACCTTCTCATGTAAAGATTAGTTAAGCTGATTGTTTGCAATCAAATGATGAGAGAGCCAAGATGGCCAAGGCTCTATATGTATTTACAGTGGATAGTTTGATGTATGCTAGCATAACCACTCATTCTAATATAGAATTTGAAGTGAAAGTTGTGGCATGTTAAATGGCTACACCTGACAAATGACATTGGGATGCTATGAAGAGTATCATAAAATAGCTTGAAGGCATAACAGATATGTATATTTACTATAGCAATTATGATACAAGAGTCATGAGTTACACCAACTTAGATTATACAAGACATGTAGACAATAGGGAGTCCATCTTTGGGTACGTCTTTACCTATGTTGGAGGTGCTATCTCTTGGAATCAAGGCAAATTTCAAGGCTTGCTACCAAAATTTCCTCTTTTTAGCCTTCATCAAAGTAGCTGTAGTCTCTCCTATGGATAGATAGTGCATAGTATAGCAGCATATAACACCATATTAGAGAATTTGGGAATCTCCCAAGTCACACTTTCAAATAAGGGGTAAAGATTTGGCCATATGGCTAAATCTTAAACCATGCTTCAAATTGGTACTTGGAAGGACAATCTATATAGTAAATAGGGTAGACTCCAAATTCAAGTAAGGGGACAAGATTTGATCATGTGGCTAAATATGAACTATATTGGGAATTTCCAAACTATATTAGAATTTCCTAATATAATATTATACCAAGATAGAATGGAGATCATATCAATTTTAAATATACCCTCTAGGTAATTTCCTTCAACCTAGACTTCTTTCAACTCCCCAAAATCCACAAGGCATTATATGATGCCCTGTAACTTCGACGGCTTACTACTAATTTTGTAATCAAACTTCTGCAAATTGATCAATCACTTCACCAAGCGATCAAGCAATCATGCGATTGCAACTTATTCAACAATAGTATGAGTCCTTCTGCCTTCATATTAAATGCTATCTTTTCATACATGATTTATTTCTTAAATTTTTTCATTGCAAAGACCATCCCAATACAAAATTTCTCCTTGTAGGTATAATTAATCTCAGACATCCCCAATTTGTGATTGAAAAATGCAACTAGATGGTACCATTTCTCCTCCCAAATCTAGGCTAAAACAATAGTTGATACTATACATCATAGCCACTAGAAATATATAAAATATCTCACCCCTTTTAGTTTCTTTCAAGATTGGTGCTTTTGCCAATTCTTACTTCATATCCTTGAAGGATACTTAACATGGATCACTCCAAACAAAGAGGCAATTAAAGGACAATAGATTTGTCAATGGCAATGTTCTCTTAGCCCTGGAGCATTAATAAATTGTTGATAATATCCAACTAATGATTATTGAAAGCTATGAACTCATCAATTGTATTTTGCCAAGACCCTAGCACATTGCATAATCCAAAAGCCATAACATAATATGCAAAGGTCCCAAATATAGTGATAAATATTGTTTTTAACTTATCTTCATGTGATAGCCATTTGGTTATAATTGGCAAAGTAGTCCATAAATAAATAGATATCTCTACTCGGTAACCAATCTAGAATCCGATCAATAAATGGCAGTGAATAGTAATCTTTGACCGTCTATTTACTGAGCTACCTAAAATCTATGCAAAGCTAGATTTGATTATGTTTTTTTTTCCTATTAACTATTGGCAAACATCACTCCATGTACTGTACAGGAAATATTAGGCCAACCTTATGTAATTTGTGTGGCTCCTCAAATAGTCTGTCCCTTAGCTCAAAAGGCATATGCCTCACTTTTTGCCAAACAGGATGACTATCTTCCTTCAAGGGAATAGTATACATAGCCAAACTAGGAGGAATACCCCTCATCTCATCATAGCTCCAAGAAAAAATATCATGAAATTCTTGGATCAAGGACATGTAATCCTTTCTTTCTTTTAGACTAAGCATAGATCCTAATTTAATCAACAATGGATCATTCAATGTATCGAGATCTAGCTCAATCACATTTTCATCTCTAATTTTGTCCTGAGCTTCTATTGGCTTCATTTAGAGTCACCTGGTAGAACTTGATTCTGGCACACGGAATAGACGAAATCGTAGGGAGCAGCCGCTTAGCAGCTTGAAGTAGGCAGCAGCAAGACCCAGAGACCTAGACGCAAAGCGCTGAGCAGTTAAAGCCTGATTGACCAAAAACAAACGAGACAACATATTAGAAAAACCCTGAATCCTGTCAAGGCGGCCAGAAAATTGACCAACAAGCCTATCAGGCCCGAAACAAAGCGAGAGTGCGTAAGATGCTGCAAGATTGGTTGTTGCACTCACCTTGAATTTTTGCACTTGAATGCACTTAAGGAAATTGAAAGCCTGATTGAGCACAAGTGTACGAGAAGCGACACGTACATTGAGTGACCATAAATTGAGGATTGTATTCAATAACTGAAGGAACTCGCTTAGATAAACCACTCAAGGAACCCACTAGTAGGAGAGGACCCAAGACGTAGACAGACCATCAACACGCGAAGTAGCACAAAGCAGGTGGCGTCAATGACGTGGATTTGGCAAATCTACTCAACCTGATCGACAGCTTGGTGGAGCACGATAACATGACTATGGTAGAAGAAGGCTCAGACCATAGGCCTAATGAGGAACTCGACTTGAACATCTTCCCGGAGGCTATTCAGCAGCAGTTACGATGCACACGCCCGGTACAAGCACCGCAACAGGACGACAGACGCTATTATCGCAGACCTAGAGGAAGAGAGAAAACTAGCCCACAAGGCTTTGAAAAGCATAATCGAATATAGTAGGGACCAGCAGGCTAGGAGCCAAAGGAAAAACACGGAGTTGCGTGAGGTACAGCGAGTGCTGAACTTAGCACGTAGAAACTGAACAGATCACGAGAGAGCCTTAGAAGGAGACTTGACGTTGAGTGAGCTTCTCATGAAGCGATTACTAGATAACACAGCAGCAGAGCAAAGTGCTGCGACACTAGCGACATCGCTGCTCGCAAGATTAAGAGCAAACCAAGGCTCAAAGAGCCAGTCTAAAATCCCTATTGTGTCAAGAATCGCGTGGTGGGGGGACTTGCTCAAGATGCTACCCCAAACACACACAGAATGCACAAGGAGAAGCTCACTCAAGAGACAAGAAGAGAGATGGAGGCCAAAACGTTCTCTTGCTGGTTTCTTCTTCTTCTTCCACTCACTTTACAATGTACACAAAGTATAGATAAGATACAACATAAAGAAAAGTGGCCTACTAAGTCAAACAATGCATAACCGACTACACTAGTCGACTGGCGCTATAACTATGCCAGTTGTAAATAGGTGTAACAACCTGAATATAATAAGTAATGAGTCAGTGGCCATGTGAGATTCATAATGACCACCGACGTGCTAAGTGTAGATGTGTGAACCCATCTAACTAGGTGTTCCATCATCAATGTCCGTATGTGTTGAGCTAGTCATCTCAACACTCCCCCTCAAGCTCAAAGTTGACTCTGCAACTCCAAGTAAGCTTCAAAACTTTTGAAGCTTCTCTATACCCAATGCCTTCGTGAAGATGTCAGCTATTTGATCCTGTGTGCTGACATACACCAAGTCAATCTCACTTGCTAGTACCTTCTCTCTCACAAAGTGGTAGTGTACCTCAATATGTTTTGTTCTGGCATGGAACACAGGGTTCCTAGCCAACTGTATACTGCTCATGTTGTCACAATAAATGACAACTGGACCTTCCACCTGCAGATCTAAATCAGCCAATAATGTTTGCATCCATACTACCTCGCATGCTGCAATAGCAGCACCTCTATACTCAGCCTTTGTACTCGACAAAGCAAATGTAGATTGCTTTTTGCTGCTCCAAGCAACTGTTGCACTACCAAGAGAGAACATGTATCCACCATAGCTCATCTGGCACATGAATGTATGCAACACAGCCAAATACCTTCAAGTGCGATACATCAGGCTTCTTGCCAGTAAAGCATTTTCCAGGAGTCATCCCATGAACTGCAGCTGTGGGAGTTCTGTTCATAATATAAACAGCAGTATGAACAGTCTCAGACCAAAAATGCTTAGGCATATTCTTTTCAGCCATCAAGGCACATGCAACTTCTGCAATATGCCTGTTTTTCCTTTCTGCAACCCCATTTTGCTGTGGGGTATATCTGCATGTGAACTATCTCTTTATCCTATGAGACCTCAGAAAATCACTGAACTCATTCGAGAGGTATTCTCCCCCTCCATTTGACCTCAAGCACTTTACTTTCAATCATGTTTCTCTTTCAACTGCAGCCTTGAAAGTTCTAAAGTGCTCAAACGCTTCACTCTTTTCCTTCATAAAATATACCCATAGCTTTCTAGAACAATCATCAATGAATGTGACAAAGTATGAACTGCCTCCAAGAGATACATTTTGTCTAGGCCCCCAAATGTCTGTATGCACAACATCAAGGATATTTTTTCTTACATCTCTATCATGTGAAAAGGGTTGTCTTGCCTGCTTACCAAACTGACATGCTTCGCATACTTTATGAAATTCTGCAACTCTAAATATAGGCAAACCTGTAACCAACCCTTTGGACTGCATTAATTTCAGCCTTTGTACATTTGCATGTCCAATGCGTTTGTGCCAAATTTCAATATCTGCTACAACACCTTTTCCTTTAGCATACATAGTAGCATTCATAGTAGGGATTCCAGCATCCAGAGTAAACATACGTAACTCTACTTCCCTTTGCTACCAACCTGCACTTGTCATTGAAGTCTTCTACAAAGTAGCCCTTTGCATTAAATCTGACTTGCAGCCCTTGCTCTACCATTTGACCAACTCACACCAAGTTCTTTGTAATAGATGGCACATGTAATACATCAGAAAAACTCTGTCTTACCATCATGCAAAGGACAAGGGAACTTTTTTAATGTGTGAAATTGGGTGGCATGAATCATCACTCGTCTGCTTGCATTTTGCAAATCCTGCATCTCTCCAAACCATTCTGCATGGCTGGTCATATGATTGGATGCACCTGAATCAACATACCAAATATCATCATGTGTTTCCTTTCCTGTAATAGCATGCATCATATGCTGCATAACAAACAGACGTTCATTTTTGTCTTCATTCTATTGTGAAGACAATGCATAGTTTCCTTGCTGCAACTTACCACTACGAATATCATCTTTCTTAGCATAACATTGGGCTGCAATATGACCTGTTTTTCCACAGTAGTGACACAAAATAACAGAGTTGTTAGAACCTCTGTTCTACCATCCACCTCTTCCTCTAAAGCTTCCCCTGCCTCTAAAGTTACCATGACCTCCTGAAACCTGCATATCGCCAAATTGCTGATTCAATCTATTTTGCTGGTTGTCACTACCACGGCCTCTTGAAGAGAACCTACCACATCCCCTTCCTGAACTGGAGTAGAAAGATTGGACCTGTTCACCACTTCTTTCAGATGTCTCACTCTGCATGTTGATCTCTTCAGTGATCATAAGGGAGACCAACTCATCAAAATCTGGAAATGACTTTCAGACATATACAGAAGTTACAAACGACTTCCAAGCCTTTTCATTGTTAAGTCCACCCAAGGTAGATATCATCATCGGGCATTGCATCAATCGCTGCCAATGCATCTGCAATGCTCCTTATCTTCAGTGCATACTCATTGACAGATATCCTCCCTTTCTTCAATGTATTCAACTCTTGCTTGAGTTGAATCTTTCATGCCTTTGTATTTACGGAAAACATACTTTCAAGTATGGTCCAAGCTGCATATGAATTCTCTGCATTTCTAATATGTCCTAGCATATTATTGTCAATTACTATAGACAACCAATACATGACCTTCTTGTCTTTTGCATTCCATTCCTTTCGTGCCTTTGTCTCTTCTGCAATTGGAGGGTCACTCACCTCCGGCTCCTTTTCTTCACCTGAAACAAACTCGTAGATGCCTTTTCCAATAAGGAAATTCATGACACGGAACTTCCATGAAGGGTAGTTGTCCTTGTCTAGCTTCTCAATGATGGGGTTTCCACTGTTCTCTACCATTATCACAAAACTAATACCAAACAGCAAGCAAATCTTCTGCAACCCTCAACCTGTAGTGCACAACAATACATCAGACAGCCTTTTTCACTGTCTACTCAACAATACATGCAATCTGCAACCTGTTTGCAGATAAACCTTATTTTTGCTTTCTGCAAACACCTCAAGAATTATAGATTCGCAATCTGTAACCTGCGCACCCACTTTCGATCAAAATAGCCGAAATCACAATGTATCCTGAAACTGTTGTCCGCAACCTTGCGGCTCTAAAATGGGGCCTGAAATGGCCTTAGATGCCCAAAATAACTGCGGGCAAGCCCTAAAGGGTTTATCTGCAGAATACACAGTGCTCTTCGCGTACACCAAATCTCACTGCAATCTGAGATTTTTACTCTGCCCTGCTTCCGGTGCCTCCACAGGCACTATCCAAGAGAAAGAGTGGAAGGATGGGAGAGCTTCTTACCCGTGGCTTGCTTGCTCGAACCTTGCTTCTTCTCCTTCACTTCAACCTTTGAAATCAGCGTCTCTCAGTGGCTGGCTCTGATACCATGTCAAGAATCACGTGGTGGGGGGACTTGCTCAAGATGCTGCCCCGAACACACACAGAATGCACAAGGAGAAGCTCACTCAAGAGACAAGAAGAGAGATGGAGGCCAAAACGTTTTCTTGCTGGTTTCTTCTTCTTCTTCCACTCACTTTACAATGTACACAAAGTATAGGTAAGATACAACATAAAGAAAAGTGGCCTACTAAGTCAAACAATGCACTACACTAGTCGACTGGCGCTATAACCATGCCAGCTGTAAATAGATGTAACAACCTGAATATAATAAGTAATGAGTCACTGGCCATGTGAGAGTCATAATGACCACCGACGTGCTAAGTGTAGATGTATGGACCCATCTAACCACGCGGTCCATCATCAATGTCCGCATGTGTTGAGCTTGTCATCTCAACATATTGTTGCCAAGCAACTCGACAAATGCCAACCCCACGACGATCCATACAGCTTTGTAGAGTAGTTCAAGTAAGTCTGCGAAGCCAACGGCCTCAACGACCTGACTCAATGCTCTCAAGCGTTCGGGCTCTGCTTAGGTGACAAGGTAAGGACTTGGTATACAAGCCTAGATGCCATAGAAAGAGCCAACTTCAGTGGCCTCAAGGATCTCTTTATTAAGAGATTTGCCGAGCCTGGATACTCCGATAATCTGCTAGTGCGCTTGATGAACATCAAGCAGAAAGAGAAGGAGAACATTCGCGACTATATAACCCACGTGAGGAGTCTCTTCAAGAGAATCCCTATGGGCGAGCGACCGACTGAAAGAGCAGTTTCGACTGTATTCATTAGCCAAATTCGAGACGAGGAGTTATATAAGAATTTGGCAGGCAATTCGAGCTTGTAGTGAGACGTGCTAGGTAGAGTGTTTGAGGAAGCCATCAGAGTCAATGATCAGCTGAAAGAGCGGAGCTCTAGGAGCTTGAACCTAGAAGAGACCAACTCGCAAAGCTCAGAGAGAGCGTCAATCTCTAGTGAGTGATCAATCCCATCATCCCAAGATAAGGGGAAGGCCACCAAGACCGATTGGCTGATGTAAAGATGGAGTTAGCCAAGTTGCAAGACATGTTGAGATGACCAACACGCCCACACGTCCAATGCATGTACTGTGGCCGAAACCACTTGCCAGCCGAGTGTCAAGACCCTAGGTCAAGACCTTGTGCTAACTGCGGTAGGTTCGGTCATGACGTCGCGCATTGTAGATTACCAAGAAGACTTCCGTACTCGCAACCCTACGGCTAGCCTTACCTAGAGAGCAGGTCGCAGCCATTCTTCGGAAGGGGAGCCTCATTGGCCCTTTTTGGACCTAACGACATTAAGCCAGTTGTTCCTAGGATGGATATAAACCCTACTGGCATACCCATACCACCTGGTCCTTACGTGACCCATCCACCGAGCAATGCCCCAGTCCACTACGTGGAAGAACCAAATGAGGAAGAAACTTACATATGCCCTTACGTCTCGCATGGCGATGAGGGCAATGCTATCTTCATGGATTATCGCCCCGTGTCGGTGATGGCGTTAGGAAGAGGACGAGGTAGAGGCTTAGGAGGGCAAATGCAGGATCCAATCACCTATTGGACTTGTGGTCACCCAGGTCATGTCTCATCACGCTGCCCTGAAAGGGAGCAACAAAACAGAGAGACAAGGCTGACCAAAGGTGTGCTGAGTGCGGAATCACTCATCTCTTCGTCGATTGCTCAAAGCGAAAGCCATCTTCTAGCTCAGCCAACGTACCATCTGTCCCATTGGGGTTGTTTGGTGTCAAGAACCTCGATGGGGAGGCTACACCTATCCCATTGCAGGTCATGACCCGTGCCCAGACAAAGCAGGCCGGCTGCCAGGACCTAGCAACCTTGACGCAGCTTCGATAGGGAAGAAAAGTCGCAGGCGAAAGAAGAAGAGGTCGGAAGATAAAATCGTACTAAAAATGGAGAGTGCTACAACTCTACCTACTGGAAAGAAGGTCTCTCTGACACAGAGGCAGAGACTTCAGCCCCCCTAAGATGGCCGAAAAGGGAAGTGCTAAGGTAGCGGAATACCCACATTCGAAGTGACATTTAGAGGCCATAGAAAAAGTGAAGGAATGGGTGAAGGAGGCTCAAGAGCATCTAAAAAATGCTGAGCCCATCATAGAGGACGAGATCGATGATCTCTCCAGCATAAACACGCCAATCTCACCTCCTCAACCGAAGTTGAGAGAAGCAACTGCACCATAAGCAGTGCCGTTAAGGTCAAGCCTTGATGCTACAGGGCCGCAGATCAGTCACGGCCATTGGCCAGGACAATCCAGGTTAGGAGAAAGACGAGCACCCAACGATCCACGTTGGTGACTACCCCTGTAACACTTAGCCTGGGAGATCTGCTTAGGCAGCATCCCGCCCTATGGCAAGATCTTAAGTAGTGGGTTGAAGGGTCACGAGAGCAGGTCACGGCAGACCCTCATGACCATGATGTAGAGACACAAATACTGAGTTTGACGCTGCAGTCTATGCCTAAATCCTTACACGTCAATGCCTTCTGGGAAGTTTCCGAGATACATGCGGTCTTACCGGTTCTAGCCCTAGGCGATACAACGAGAAAGGGAATCGTGGACACGGGATCTGGGGTTAGTGTGCTTAGCCACGCAGTGCTTCAGACTTGGAAAAACCCGACTGTCGAAACTGCTATGTTTAATGTCACATTAGCAAATGGTATGACAGTCAAGCCATTCGAGGTGCTTAAGAATTGGCCAGTGAAGATCGCAGGTGTCCAATTCTCTGTGGATTTTATAGTCATTAAGGGAGTGGACTACAATATCCTATTAGGCCGACCCTGGATGGCAATGATAGAGTCATCAAAGATTGGGGTAACGGCTTGATCTTCCTTGGCAATAGAACGGATTCCATGAGAATAGAGATGGAAACTTGGAAGACCTCACCACTCGACTTAGATGCCATCTCTGCTATGCTCAAGGGTAACACCCAAGTCAAGAAGTCCTATGGGCCCTTGACCAAGTATATCCCATGCCTAAAGGATGAGCGGGATTGGATACACATCCTTGCTACAATCGACCTGCTGTTCTCAGATCATGAGGCATATGAGCAAGCCATCAAAACAATCGGCAAGTCTAACGACACACCCTCCGTACCAGTCTGCATGATGGTAGGAACCCTTCGTGGGAAACCTAAGCCTGTCAACTTCCAAGTCCCAATCAACAAAAGGGAACTCCATGAGATACTGGAATGCTTAACGGACAAGCTAGCTAGCAATCCAGCTGCAAACTTCAAACCACTCTAGGATCTCTTAGATGAATCCAAGTGACAATGGACCAGAGTGCATGACTTAAACCTCATGTATAATTGGGCCCTAGTTCCTGACCAATGACAAGAGATATACCAAGCCCTAGGAGACAACGAGCAGTCTGACGAAGAGGATTCTAATGACGAATACAAAGATTGCCAATCCTTCAGTGACGAAAGTGAGGGTGAGGTAGATATCGTGAAACACGACACTGAAGGACAAGAAATAGAGCAAATACGAGCAGTCTCCAAGCCGCAGAAAAAGAGTATCTTCAGGATAGAGCGAGGAGTCATGCACATGGAATGTGATCGTGTCTGGTTGGAACACGTAGGAGCCATAGACCTTGAGCAAGTAGGCCTAGCCTAGCCAGGAACGACATTAGTGCTTAGGACAGAGTCACCGTCCGAACTATGCCCACCAAGGGAGACCACCTCTTCTAGCGAGGACAGGGAGTTCGTGGAGGTTAGTTCGGATAGTGATCTAGAAATCCCTAGGCCGCCCACGGCCAGACGCACCAAGGGGGACCTACCCATCCACCTGAGGCGCAGACGATTAAGGCAAAACAACCCAGGGATACATGAACAAAAGAACAATGAAAACCACAAGACCTCCCTAAACAATTTATGAAATTCAAAGGGGGATAGGGTAGTAGTTCTGTTAGGTGCCAAGCGTCAAGGGAAAACGAGCGAACCGATCGAGGGACAGCCAAGGTCAAGGAGGTGAACCTAGCCCAAGAAGGGGAAACACCCCGACCAGTCTTCATTGCCGATGACTTGACTGAGGAAGAAGAAACGAGTCTTGTCACTGTCTTGCGAGAGTACATAGACGTGCTCGCCTGGTCCTTAGAAGAGCTTAAGGGGGTAGATCCGAGTGTCGTGACTCACAACATACCCATGACGCCAAACGCAACGCCGGTCAAGCATCAACCATATCCTATGAATCCAAAACAGGCTCATGCTGTCAAAGAGGAGATTGATAAGCTGATGAGAGCGGGATTCATTTGCGAAATTGAACACACAGACTGGGTATCGCCCATAGTCATCGTGATGAAGAAGAATGGAAATGTGTCAATTACAAGAAGATGAACGCTGCTACTAAGAGGAACAACTATCCATTGCCGTACACTGAGCACATGCTTGAGAGAGTGGCAGGCAAGAAAGCCTACAGTTTTTTGGACTGTTTCTCAGGGTACAACCAGGTGCAAGTGCATCCTGCAGACAGGCACAAGACTGCCTTTGCCACTGAGTGGGGCATCTTTGCTTGCATAGTCATGCCCTTCAGGTTGACTAATGCCCCTGCCACCTTCCAACTCCTCATGTGCACAATCTTTAAAGACATGCTTCGCAAGGAATTGGAAGTCTTTGTCGATGACCTCTGTGTCCATTCGACCTGGATCGAACACTTAGAAAAACTCCGCATAGTCTTTGAGCAGTGTTGCTTATATCATCTCTCCTTGAACCCCTTAAAGTGCTAGTTAAAGCATGGATGCATCTTAGGGCACGTGGTGTTGAAGAACGGCATTACCACTGACTTCTCAAAAGTCAATTGACATTCCATCCCTAATCAACTACAAGGGAGTTCAATGCTTCCTAGGCCATACGGGGTATTGTGGGCGGTTTGTGCTGAACTATGCATTGATCGCCAGACCTTTGTACAAGCTACTGACCGAGGCATGCCAACAAGCATATGAAGAGTTGAAACAGGCTCTAACCACATCACCAATTCTACGAGCCCCAGATTGTGAACCATTACTTTCCACGTGCATATCGATGCTTCTAAGTTTGCCATGGGGGTAGTGTTATGCCAACCTGGCAAACAAAACTTAGACTATTCAGTGAGCTTTGCTAGCAGACAACTCACTGAGACAAAAATGAACTACTCGACGACAAAAAGAGAGATTAGCCATGGTGTTTGTTGTGAAGAAATTCTGGCACTATCTATTGGCCACACCTTTTACCTTTTTTGTGGACCATCAAGCCCTGCTCTATCTAGTAAATAAACCTTGCGCTACAGGACGCATAGCTCGGTGGCTCCTTCTGCTCTTGGAATTCGACTTCTCCGTGGTTGTACGAAAAGGAAAACAATACTACATGGCTGACCATATGTCACGCATCCCCATGGGAGAAGCCGCTGGGGATAAGGCATTGTTGACGAATTACCTGACGCCCATCTATTTAACCTGTCCAGTGAGAGAGATTTATTCAAGGCTGATCTAACGCCATATTGGGCGGATGACATAGTCCAAGTGCTTGAACACGGACTGCCTGATTGACCAATAGAAAAAGGCTGACTTAGGCGATTAATCCTTAAGATCCAGCCCTATGAGCTAATCGCAAGCCAACTCTATAGGTTGGGGCAAGACGGATTGCTGCGCAGATGTATATGCGAACATGAGATGCACGATGTGCTCTCAGAGGCACACAGTGGCATTGCTGGAGGGCACTTTAGTGGAGATACGACAGCACGAAAGGTATTGCAATCTCAACTATGGTGGCCCACGCTTTTCCGTGATGCAGCGTGATTTGTCAAGCATTCTGACGAGTGCCAAAGGACAAAAGTCCCGATTCACAAGGATCAGATGGAGTTAACCCCAGTTATTGCATGACAACCCTTCGAAAAATGGGGAATTGACTTCATAGGATCCATCAGTCCTATGGCACAGTATTCACAGGCCAAGTACATCATTGTGGCCATGGACTACCTCAACTAATGGGCAGAGGCAAGAGCGACACAAAAAAATGATGCTAGGATGACTGCCGAGTTCTTATGGGAGCAAGTGATCTCGCAATTCAGCCGCCCCATCGAACTGGTCAGTGACCAAGGCACGCACTTCATCAATGAAGTGATAGTGCATCTCCTATCTACGTTTCTCATGATCCATCGCAAATCCTTGCCATACTACCCTCAAGAAAACGGTCAAGTAGAATCCACGAATAAGATTCTTGTCAATGTCCTAACCAAGGTGGTCTCAGCCTCACATAGCGATTGGGACAACAAGCTGATGGTAACTTTGTGGGCTTACCGCACAGCTTATAAAATGGCTATCGGTCAAACCCCCTTCAGGCTGACCTATGGAATTGAAGCGGTTCTACCATTAGAATTCTTCGTTCCTAGCCTGAGAATAGCACTTCAAGAACGATGGCAAGGGAAGGAGGCATGGACGCAATGCCTGGTTGAACTCAAATGCCTCTCAGAGACTTGCCTTCTAGCCACCCATATGCTTATATGTGAGAAGGCCTGACACAAGATTTGGTTTGACAAGCATGTCAAGCAGCGCGACTTTGAACAGGGTGACTTATTGCTCCTCTACTCAGTTAAGGGACATAAGCAGAAAATGAAATTTAGAGGTCTTGGACCTTTCAAAGTTCGTGCGATCAGCCGCACAGGCAATGTCGAGCTCGAGACCTTAGACAGTGAGTGCATAGGCTTCTTCAATGGCAGTCGTGTCAAGAAGTACTACCCTCCCACCCATCCTTTGCACAAGCCCCCGATGTTAGAACCGCCTATCAAGATACGAGTGGCCACAATCACTGAGATTGATGATGAGGATGAGGAAGCTGTAGAGCCCGCATACCTCCATATCACGGTCATTGCAAAACAAACATGCGCTTTCAACACTTTGATCGCGACGAGGGAGCAGACTTCAATGTCTTAACTCACGATCATTGGACTCAACTTGGCAGACCACTACTTCAACCCACTAATGCGAAATTAAGCCCATATGGGGCCCATTCCTATGCACTTCTCGGCAAGTGCAGAGCCACCATTTCTATTGAGTCTGAGGCTGCCAATGATTTTTTACGTGTTGCCAAATGCTAAAAATGCAGGCACGGAGTCGCTGTTGGGGCAAACTTTCAAAAAGTAGACTCACTGCAATGTTGATTATGAGTCGCAGCGCATTCACCTCGCAATAGGCAACGTTCGCATTGTCACAACTTTCATCAAGGACTGTGTGACCTCATCACTTTTTGCAATGCCACCGGTAGAAATATCCGTAACCAAGTCCAAGGGGGGGGTAGTGCGTGGCCACCACCTCCCAGATTTCATGAATCACAGCCCACAACAGCAAAACCTAAGGCCTAACAGCCTAGATTTCAATGGCAGCCTAAGCAACCGCAACCGTCGCCTAGGAGTCAATGCTCCTATCCTCATAAAACCAAAAACTCTAAACCTAGGAGGCCAAGATGTAGTCACAGAAAGCACCGCATGATCAAGCAAAGATGGGTCCCTAAAGCCCTCTTGCATGCGCAAGGCTACTACGTGGGCAACATCTGGCTGTGGATCCCTAAGGTCTACATGGCCAAAAGGCACTACTCATATGCTGCCCTCAAGCTTGATCAACCCAAGTCCCATAAACCCTCCAAACCATAAGCCGCAATGCTCTCTAAAACCATAGCCATCTGACTTATCCACGCTTAAACCCAAGAGAGTCACACAAGCCTATCGGCCCAAACAACAGACTCTGTCACAAGAGTCATCATCGGACCAAGTCAATCCGACTCCCCAAATCCAACCTGAATGCAGCAGTCCGTCCGTCGTGGCTGCTCCTAATCCACCCATAATCTAAGCAGCCCAACTGTAGACTCAAGAACACTCCCAACCACAACTCTTTGTTGTCACAGGCTCTAGTTCTAGCAAACCTCAACCACCCGTCAGCCTTACTCCCTCCTATGAATGCAAATCCTTTTTAGCGTTGGCCGCCGACCTTGCTAAGGACACCGGGGATGATGTGGTGTAATGCACTAAATGACTAGACACCACCTTCATATCACTAGCACTAAGCTACGACCGCTTGGACTTAGGACTATTGGAGGAACCCTTTGCAACTGAAGTTAAAACGATGCCATGCTCCTGGGAGACCTTTGAATTCGCATTCGCAAAAGCTTCTCACTCCACTGCTGAAGTGCTCAACAGCGAGATCTCCAAGGAGCCAGCCATCAAACAGTGCCTCATCATGTCATACGATCAGGGAACCACTTCTGCTATCACTGATCAAGAAATCACAGCGTTATCAAAGCTCGCTGATACTGACTCCCCGTTCTTGAGGCATTGGTACACTCTTAGGCTGCAATGGGAAGTTGAAGGGTGCCGAATAATGACCAACGCTGAGCAGTGCCGCGCTATCAAAACAGTGGAATACGACCCCACATATGTCGTGCCAACCTCGTATAGAGTGTTAACCACTCTTCGGGGCCCACCCATGGAAGAACACATCAAAGGACACCCCTACCTTGATCGCTTGTTGACTGAGGAAGAGTTACACATTGCTAGCAGTGTCAACTCTAGTGACTTCCTAATAGATGTTCTCACATACATCACGCAAGTGGGGATTCGACCCTTTGATCTAGACCGCGAAGCTCACTTAGAATACAACCCCTAGTTCTATGATTGGCTCTTTTACAAGTAACTCCTACACCACCATGCCGAATGCCCTTGCCCTTCTGACCCTAAATTCTAGGAAGGATTCTTCTCAAGCTGGAAGGGGAGGGGATAAGGTGAATCAAATCAGGCCAATCAAATCAAAATTAGTGAAACACATAAACATATATTATGAAAAACGGATGGGGTAGGAAAAAGGGCATGGAAACTTTGAAGTAAAGGGCAAAAAGCCAAAGTCTGAAAAGGTAAATCTACATTGGTTCTTAATGAATTCATTCAAAAAGCATAGAGTTTTTCTTTTTCAGCAATCAGCAAATTACTATGTGGAAAGCACTAATGAAAATTACGGTTTATGACAGGAACATAAAATATCGCAACAAGACCGTGCCCACCGACTCTCGTTCACGGAGGAGGAAAGAGCGCAGTATGGCATATCCCTAGAAAACCACGCCTACAATCAATTGAAGTTTCGGACCATTCGAAACATCAAAAAAGTAGTGTCGAAGGAGGAAGTAGCCAAGAGAGTCGTCAAGTAGTGCAACCTCACCAAGTACCTGGAGAAATTTGTGCAAGAGCCTGACCACACAAAGTGTATGGAGTTTCTCAGGACATACGACCCCGACCAGGAGTGCGGCACCGTGATGGTGGGAAGGGGAGAAAGTGCTAAACAGATACAGGTGCACTTGAACCCAGCCTTGGTGGAGAAGGCGTTGGGTTTGGAACCGAAGATAGAGAAAAAACAGAAAAGGGATGTCTACACCATGCTGAAAATGAAAAGAGAGGAGGTGCTAACCAATGACGGTATCAGCATCCATGACATCCCTGATGCTGAAGCCAGGCTATAGGCAAAGCTAGTGCATGCGCTCTTCTCCAGCCAGCGCTACAACGCCTTAATGCATCGAATCAATGTGCCTGCTAGAGAATGTAGCAGCCCACACCTTAGATGAAGTCGACTGGAATGGGTATGTCCGCAAAACCATCGACCAGGCGGCTAAAGCACTGGCTTTGGGAAGTATGCCAGCAGGTGGAGAGTCTCCAGCTTCCAAGGCCACAGAAAGGAAGAAGGCCTCTTCCAAGGCCTCATTTATCGGCTACGGAAGCATTTTGACTGTGCTCATCCAAGAGGCAGTAAACGAGACACAAAATGTAGAAGAAGGAGAAGGAGAAACGCTGGATAGGTCACCCCCTCACGAGGACAAAGAAGGGTCCATCAACGACAGAACCGAGACCGAGGAAGAAGGGGAAGAACAGAAAAAGAAGCGGAAAGGCAAAGAAAAGCCACTGAGGAAGAATAGAAACTAAGAAGAAAGGAGGAAGAAGACCTGGCTGAGGCTACACGCCGGTCTATCAAACAACAAAGCAAGGCAGATGAATTGGGGAATCTGAGCCCGCAAAGAGAAGAAGGGCCTGGTTCTAGCACACAGGCGCTGGAAATCATGTCGCCCGTTGTCATTGAGGGCAAGGGTAAAGCCCCAATTCACCTGATTCCTCCCCTCATGGTGCCTCCCACGGAACCAATCACCATCACCCCTAGCATCCCGACCAGTGCCGATGTTTTGAATTTCGTGGCATGGATGCAATACTTCATCAACAAAGAAATGGCCCAAGGACAAAGCACCAAAACTATGGCCACAGGGCAAAAGAAGCTAGCCATTGATGAAAAATCAAGGCAAGACCCTAAACGGCAGAAGGTGGAAGCCTCGACATCACCAATCCACACAACGATGATGCCATCAGCTAACTATGACGAGTACGCTGCCGAGCTACTCTCCCAGTTGGAGAAAGATAAGAAGGAATGAAAGATAGCTGTGGCTGAGTTGGTGACTGAAAAGGAGTCAGTAGCTGCCTTCCAACTCGACAAAACTAGAATGATAGCCATGTAGCAAAGGGAGATCTCGGATCTCAAGCAAGAAGTGAAGGCTAAGGACTGGAGGCAGCTACTAGACAATGAAACATAGGAACTTGTGAAAATGCAGAGAGAACACAAGCTCTTGATCATGCAGTATGAGGATCTCATTGCAAAAACCACCAAAGTCGAAGCGCTTATGGCTAAGCTCAATGCCAGGGACGAGGAAAGAAAACAGAACATGGAGCAGCAGCAGAACGAGATCAAGTCCCTGACCTATCAGCTGAACTCCAAAAAAGAAGAACATGAGAAACTGGTCAGAGAATGGGAAGACCAAGAACAAAGGCTCACGACCTTGGCTCTAAGGCAAGGAGAAAGCCTAGAAGAGATGAATAAGAGAACAGAAGAGTGGGCCACGTAGAATGAAAGAAGGGTGAAGACACTGGCACGGCGCCTTGCTCTGGTGGAAAAATAGAAGATCATCATAGAGAACAAGGCAGAAGCCGCCCAGGTGGCCTTCGATGCCTAACAAAAGGCCTTCCTCAACACAATCATGGACACCACCTGCCCAGAGGAGGGAGAATCATTGGAGGTGGCACAAAAGAAGCTTAACATTGCACGTAGAGCCCTGCATGCAGGACTGTAGATGCCACCCCAACATGTGGAGGTTAGACTGAGCCTGGAAGAGCAAAGGAAATACCTACTACTAGCCAGCCTAAGCCCCGAGGAAATAGATGCATAGGATTTGAAGAGGGAGCACAATAAGGAGACAGGCAAGGGGAGGAAGCAGAACTCGAGTTCAACATGGGCAGATTCAGAGAGGATGTGATCCCACAACCCCCCTCACTGCAGTCTCAAGAGCAACAACAAGAGGACCCATGTGCAGAGAGACAAGCCACACTTAAAGAGAGATGCAGGAAGTTAGTCGAAGAAGTCAAGAAGCAGTTAAGGGCCAAGCCAACCATGCAGTCATCCGCACCCCTCCCACCTTGCCCTGATGACATCCTAGCTGGATTCCACACAGAGCTAGTGGTTTGGGAGAGACAAGAAAAAGAAAAGGATCCATTCACCTTTAGCTTTCTCCTGCCCAACAGCCTACGGAGGGTCTTGCCGCTTAAGGTGATGGAGGAGGTGATCACAATTGGTGGCCGACTAAGGCAAAAGTGGCTAGAAGAGAGAGAGAAGACCCCCACCTCTTAGGGAATTGAAGAGGCCGACTACTAGCAAAACAAAGTGTTTGAAGTTCCACATACAGTACAGGGCTATAAAAGCCAATCCGTGTGGAGGAGGCGAGTATGCGACATTAGTATGCTCACCTGGATGGCATTTTGTAACACGTTGCCCTTCAAGAGGAACAACCCCACATACATGGCATACCCTCGAAGGGTGGTGTGGATATTGATGCCACCCTCCACGGGCGTTACGACTTTCCCATTATCTATAAGTCCAATGTAGTATCCTTTGAACATGCCCTCCTCTTTAACTCAGAAAGCCTAGATGACTCCATGTCGCGCTTCCTCGCAGATTTCTCTTCATGCCCCGATCCAGCTTTTGTAACTACATGTAACTACCTTAGATTACTTAAGCTATTACTTAAGCAGGACCCGACTCCACAAGAGCACGGCTTGCCTCCCCTCTTCTTTGACCCTAATGCCATTGGCAGCTGTGCCATGGCTCGTCTAATGATGAGGGCTAGTCTCCTCCCCTCCTTTTTCCTAGCCCTCCTAGAAGACATGAATGACAGCCAGTTTACTAGATGCAATCACCCTTTCCTCTCCACCACCTCTCTCCATGTCTGTATGAATATGAAAGAATACATGCAAAGCTACCAATTTTTTAGCAAATCCATCCGACCCCCTTCCCCTCCTCATTCAGATGAAGAGAATTAGGCCCTAGCTGTCATTCCATTACTATAACTTCTTTTTTTTTAAAGAGAAAAAAGAAAAGAAAAGTAAAGAAAAGTAAAAGCGAAGAAAAGAATAGCATGAAAGGAAAAGCTTGAAAAACACTCTCCATTGACTGAACAACATAGCCCACTTGGAGAAGCACTTACCACCACATAAAGCACGATCATTGCACCTAGGGGTTCTCAAGTTAGGCGTGCCCGGTGGCTTCGATCGGCCGGCTCCACTCCTAACCCCCTAGCCCTTTTGCTCCCCCACTTCACGCTTAGGGTAGATTAAGGGCACGACATACCTAGGGGGGTAACACTCGCCTTAGACCTGTCACCCTAAGCCACTTGCACCGCACCTCCCTTGGCACAAATGGGGTCCTCAAGTGTGGGACATCACCCAGGCTTGTCCCACCTCAAGTGTGGGACATCACCCAAGCTTGCCTGCAGTTAGACCCACCTCCCCATTCAACTAGCATGAGTACAATGCACTAACACAATGAGATAGGCACTCCCCTTAGGAACATCACCGCAGCTTCTCCTTTCAAGCATCACAAAAAGCATTAAACCACCAACTTTGGAGTCCCCTGTCAACCATGCAATATCCATTTGGCTTCTCCGACAAAAATCATTTCACAGCTTCCACAAGCACCCGAGTCTCCAAGTGGCCCTCACCTTTACACCACTTGGCCAATTGCCTCCCAACCTATAACAACACAGAAGTGCCATGGGACTGGCACCCGTCTAGGAGGAGGTAATGTTAACCCCAAGTTGAGATGGTGGAAAAAGGAAGGAAAAAGCATTAAAAAACACGGAAAAAGAGCAAAGACATGCAAGCGACCTCCAAAGCTAAACTGGGGCAAAAAGCACAATTTTAAATGAAAGGTGCCTCAAAAAACTTGAAAAAATCTTGTAAAAGAGCGCCAGGCTCTCTCCTGTCCCAATTGTAAAATATTAGACGGGTGTAGGCTAGATGCATAAGGCTAGAAGAGGGAAATGGAAAAGGGACCTTGCCACAATGGCCGGTCATGTAAAAAAGGGATGGGTGCCCATGGGATTTTAGGGATTGTATATATAAAGTTCAAAAAGTAAATGGAAGCTCATTCTTTGGTATGTGGCTAACAAGAACTCTCTTCTTCTTCTCTTCTCCTCATCTTCTTGCTTGTGTGTGCTCTTGAGAGAGAGTGTGTGAGAGTGTGAGGGAGTGAGTGTGTGAGAGTGAGGAATCAAGAGGGTGAAGCTCTTCACCATCTCCTCTTCTCTTCTTCTCTTCTCTTCTCTTTTCTCGTGCGCGCGGCTATGGAGGATGTGTCATGATTGTGGGAGAGAAGGAAGGAGTCTCACTTGTAGCTTTCTTGCTTGCACAATGGGGGAATACACACACGAGAAGAGGCTGAAAACAGTTTTCCTCTTCTTAGTTGTGTAAGCCAAAAAGTACTCAAGTACATAGAAATAGAAGAACCCTATATATGGGTCTCAAACCAAACTCAACTAACTAAGGTGGCATACTAATTGAGCCACGAACTAGAGTAGATAAGGATAGCTGTCATCTAGCTATTATTCATGGCCGGTGTACCAACCGCATCTATAACTGACAAGTCGGTGACATAAATGCACAACGGTCACCCTGGCATATCACGAGTGGAGCTCGATATCTCAACACTCCCCCTCGAGCTCAATCCCAATTCCTGCACACCAAGCAGGTCTCTGAACTTGCGCAGCTTCTTTGTGCCCAATGTCTTCGTAAATATGTCAGCTACCTGATCCTCTGTTGAAGGATGGATTTTAGGCCCCGGAACATGCCTAAAAATAGGAGAAAAATATGGAAATGCGGGGGAAAATGCTCAACCACGAAGGCGACAGCTCGACCTAGGACGATTTTAAGCATTAAGTGCTCGACGGGCGCCCATGCGACACTCCGTGAATTTTCATAATTTTTCCGTGCACCCGTGCCAGTCAGTAAAGCCACAGGCCTGTCCGAGGGTCCGAGACGAACTCACAGAAATTTCCAGAACTCAGTTTCGATGCCAGATGCTCAAGATTGCCCAAAACCGGCCGACCGCCCGCAAGAAGGGCCAAAATTTGTGGAATGAAAAGGCATAGTAAGTGGGGGGTGCCCTTTGGGGGCTCCCCCCCCACAAAATTTCGCGTGAGGACGAGAGGAGGTTGTCGACCTGCACGCGCCGAAAAAAACGCGCCCCCCCCCCCCATCGATTGCTGGCTTGCAAAGAAGCCATAGTGATGAACCTCCAGGCCTGGTCAAAGCATCATGCCGAGTGAATCGCCGGTCTCCGCTCCCGCAATGGTGGACTGGTTGGAGAGAGAGAAAATCAGTCTTTCTCTCTCCTCTTAGCCCCCGTTCGTGCTTGAAGGAATAGGATGGAGAGGGACGGCCGGATAGATGCCGATTCTTGACGGGATGAAAGAGCAATGCAAAACCATTGTAGATTGCTGATTCCAAGCAGAATTCATGGCTGGAAATCAATCGTGGGACGTGCCAAATTTAATGAAAAACCCGCAAGACACGGTAATAATTGTTTTTTTCAAAGAAAATGGTCTTTTGATGCAAATTTGGTTGATAAAAATGTGTTCATATGGATTGAGTTTTGAGTATGTCGTGCTTTGAGTTGGTTTCTAGCTGTTCATCATTTAAAAATCAGGAAAATATGTGTGGGTTAGCAGAAAATAGGGAACCGAGACATGAAAAACCATAAAAATGAAGGAAAATAGGGTTTTTTGGGCTAAAAATGATGCAATAAATTAATCCACACCTACTAAAATTTCTGTTTCTGCTGAAATGAACTAAGGGCCACAGCCCATAAACTGAACTTAATTTTTTAGCAATTAAAAAATGGGAGAAAATGGGAAAATTTGCGGGAAAATGATAAAAAAAACCATGAAAAATAGGGAAAAAATACATTTGGGGCTACGAAAAATATAGAAAAATAGGATTTATGTTTGTTGATGTATAGCAAGGCTGGGGCATGAAGTTATGCTTCAGTTCAGCCTTGTTTATATGTTTTAGTGCGTGTTTCCTTCCTTTCTCCACATAAAATGACAAGGAAACCCTAAAAGAAATGAATGCAATGATGCACTATCAAAATGGGGAAGGGTAGAGTTGTGGAAAAAATGGTTAAATGCCGCTGAGCATGAGGAATAATTTGCTGATTTTATATGCATCGCATCTAGGACGGAATAATAATGATAAAAATTAAAACCTAGTAGCACGAAGATCACTTCGGTGCTAGGTGTTGCAGCGAAGCACAAAGCGGTTAGAAAGAAAAGCATGAAAGAGATGTTTTGCACTTGCACGCTGCTGGTTTTTTTTTAAAATGTTTGAGCACTAGACATCCACCAAATGCATAGAGCATGAAAAGAATTTAAGAAGTATCAGTGATTAGCTCTTGGACATGCATTGCAATTGGTTTATGAGGATATGACCTACGTTGAGAGGCAGTGAGATACCCATGCTGTAGGCTAGTCGTGGGATCCTAAAGGGGAAATCGAGTAAGGACAATGGTACATTCCTGGACACGCTTATTTGGTACCTTGAGCGACGTTTGTGCGAAATGTCTAAACGTTGAGCGGCGCATCGAGGGGCCAATCCCCAAGGTGTAGGAGAGTCGCAGAGGGTTGACGACATTCAGCCGTAGGAGGAACCCCATGTGTATGTGATTCGAGCCTTTTGGCTATGTGAAAGGGACTCCCTCTGAGGAGTAATATTGGGTTAGGATCAGTTGGACTATAACGTATTACAAACGCAATGTTTAGGAAGGCAGAGATTTTGATAGACGCTCCTGGCCGCGAGGCCGAGGGGTTGTCTTGTGCATAGTGACGAGGTCCGGCTAGTGCATGAGCCAGTGCCGGCCCGTTTTTAGGTCCATCAGTGGTGCGTCTGCCGGGAGCTGCTTAAAAGTGGCGTTTCTCGAATCCTGGTTGTTTAAGGACCAACTAGTAGTTTATGCCAAAGGATACTGAGCTTGTTCCGTTATTTATTGATAAGCATCGTCTAGCAGAAATCCAAAAGCAAGAAAGAGACGAAAGAGCTAGGCGACGTGCTGAAATTTTTAGGAGATATTCCCCTAAGCGTAGCGGTGCTGAACCCTTACGAGGGAGTGGATCTAGTGGTCTTAGGACCACAAGTAGTAAGTTAGGAGAAGGTGGAAGCTCTAGTGCTCCCCTTCCTTCCATAAGCCAGTCCACGTCAATTGCGGGAGGTGTAACCCCACCGTTCCCTATTCCTAGTGCAAATCCAATCCTCGTCATGGCGCAGCCTATTGCAATTCCAGCAGGAACGACGGATTTGCCGGCTCTAGGTTACCCGCTACCCATTTTTAATGGGCTAGTTGAGGAAGATGCGGAACTCCACATTAGGGAGTTTCAAAAGCTGATGTTTAATTGTCGCATTCAAGAGGAGGGACATTTAATGATGTTCTTCAATATGACTCTCAAAGGAAGAGCCGCTATATGGTATCATGGTTTAGAAGCCGGAACCATATTGAACATTGATGCATTTTATGGAGCTTTTCGAAGGGAGTTTGCCCCTGAAAGGGGTGGGCAATATTGGTTGCGTGTACTCAACGTGACCCGCCAAGATCCACACGAGGATATTCGTGCTTATGCGAAGAAGATAAAAGAGGTCTTCCGTAAGTTGGACACCTCTATCCCTATTCCCGCAGCTGCCCAATTGCAATATTTCCTACATGGTTTGGACTTTAATATCCAATTGCAGTTGAGTAGTGTCCCCTTGGGGGATATAGATACTGCCATTACACGAGCACAAGAGGTGGAATCCCGACTACAAGCAGCCTATGCTTCTCGAGGCAATTCGAACATGGGTTTAGTATTGGGAAACAATATGGCAATAGCCAATGGCAGTAGTGGCCAAGGGATAGCGATGGCTAACCCTAATGGGAGAGGGAACATGATACAGAATGTCCCTTTATTACCAGCTTCCCCTAGCATGTCGATGCCTACGGGCAGTCAAATGGCTCCAAATGGTGGAGGCCAGGCGGTCAATTCTAATACCATGCCTGGGGCTCAACAACCAGTGCCTAATCGAATTGTTAGGCCGATGGAGCGACATGGTAATGACCAAGGCTATGAGTCGAGTTCTTCCAATGTTCTTGGCGAGGTTAAGGACATGATGAAGCATTATACTGACATGATTACGGAGCAGTATCGACAAATAGCTGTTGATGTCAACTTCCTTAAAAAACAACAAAATTTGATAGGAAGTAGATACCCAGAGGAGGGTGCACCGTCGAGGTTTAGTTGCAAATGGTGTGGCGGGCAGCACTATCCAAGGAATTGCCCAAATGTTAAGTGCGACATTTGCGGAAAATCCGGCCATCTAGCAGCTACTTGCTGGAGTAAGATCAGTTCTCTCCAGCGAGGAAGTCGGCAACCAGGGCCTGTCAATCATCGTGGCCAAGGAAATGACTCCCAGCCAGAAAATGGGCCTAAACAAATACTTCAACGACCAAAGACTACAGTGGAGGAGCTACCAAGTGGTAGTGGGGTTAGTTTGATTGAGGCTGTACGCGTTAATGATGCTGAAACCTCTAATCTACGAGCTGTCCTTACAAGAGGTAAAAAGGGTAGAGAAGCCGACATGGATAAGCCTGTCGACGGAAACCCTAAACAAGGCGACAAAGGAACGCAAGTTTTGGATCCTGCCCTAGAAGGGGGACCTTTGAAGCCCGTAGAGAGTAAAGCCGATAAGGAAGCACCAAAGAAGAAGGTGAAAGTTAAGAAAGAGGCAATAAAGCCAGTTCAGCGACCTAAAGAGCGGATGGTTTGGCGTGAAAAGCGAGCTCTATCGAACTATCATGAATTCGATTTGGCGAGCTCTCTTTGCGAAGTCAAGCCGGATGTAAACCTTTTGCAGCTTATTAAGCTTTCCCCAGGAGTACGCAAGGAATTTAGAAAGATCCTACGTACCGGGTATATCGTAGAACCTTTGGGTATTGCGCGAGTTGGTGATGACTGGTTCGAGCATGCTGAGAAGCATTGCCCAAGGGTTGCAGCCTATGTCGATGGGATATTAGTAGATTATGCTATTGTCGACACGGGATCATCTGTTAACATTATGAGTTCTGAACTGATGGAAAGGTTGGGTCTTGCGATTCAGAAAGATACTTCCACAATTCTCAGAATGGCAGATGACAGTTTGAGACAGCCGGAAGGCTGCATTACTAAGGTCCATGTCACTGTTGCAAATGTAGAATGCCTGTTGGACTTTAGGGTGATTCGTTTTGCAGGGCGGCCAAGTTACCAAGTATTACTTGGATGACCTTGGATCTTGCAAGCGGACTGCCAAGTAGATATACCTGCCGGTCGATTAATATTCGGCAGAGGTGCCCAGCGTGTGGTGGTTGATGCTTATCCTGAGTCCCCGCAGAGTGAGAGAGCTCCTCTATCTTCTACAGAATTGGAGACATTAGAAGATTTATCTGCTAGTGAGACATCATCGAGTGATGAGTCCAAAGAGGGATCCACCACGGAGGACATCTATCAGATCACTTTGAACGAGCCGATAGAGGGCCAAGAGCGTATAAGAGATGCAGATGTTATCGAGCTAGACCTTGGTACGCTTGATGATTCGCGGCCAATCAAATTAGGCTCTATGCTCAGCACAGCAGAAAGGGAGGACTATGTGGCCTTGATCCAGGAATTCCATGATATTTTTGCCTGGAGTTATGATGAGTTGAGAGGCATCCCTCCTAGTCTTGCTGTTCATACAATTCCGTTGAAAGAGGGCAGTCGTCCTGTACGGCAGAAAGTAAGGCGTATGCCTTTCGAATTGAGGGACGGGCTGTTTGAAGAGTTACAGAAGCTTCGAAAAGCGGGTTTGATTTTTCCTGTGCAACACACGGAATGGTGTTTGCCAGTTGTGATTAGAAAGAAGAAGAATAATCAGATCCGTTTATGTGTAGACTTTAGGGAGCTGAATAAGCAGACAGTTAAGGACTACTACCCATTGCCATTTATTGACCAGATTTTGGATCAATTAGCGGGTAGGGAGATATATTCGTTTATGGATTGCTTTGCAGGATACAACCAAATGGCAATTGCAGAAGAGGACAAGTTGAAAACAACTTTTATCACTGTATTTGGCACTTTTGCGTACCACGTGATGGCTTTTGGTTTATGCAATGCGCCTGGTTCGTGGCAACGAACAGCTGATAAGACATTCGGTGACATATCCCCTGAAGAGTTGAGGGTGTTTATTGATGACTTAGGGGCCGCCACCGTGAGAGAAAGGCAGTTGATCATTTTGAGAAAATGCTTTGAGCGCTGTAGACAATTTTGCATCGCCCTAAACCCACGGAAGTGTGCTTTTGGAGTACCTTATGGGCTATTGCTGGGCCATGTGGTCAGTTCGGTAGGAATTGCGACAGACCCTGAGAAGGTCAAAGTTATAGTTGCCATGGGTCCACCACGCACTCCGAAAGAAGTTCATAGCTTTCTGTCTTCGGTTGGTTACTACCGTAGATTCATTAACGCCTTAGCAGAAAGAACGTTGCCACTTACAAATTTATTGTCCTTTAACTGTTCGTTTGTGTGGGGTGACCCTTGTAAGGTAGCATTCGAGGATGTGAAACAAGAGCTAGCAAGAGCGCCCGTTTTAAAAGCACCTAAAAGAGGTGAGGTGTTCTATATATTTTCAGCAGCCACCATGTATAGTATCAGCTGCTGTTTAGCCCAAATTTGGGAAGAGAAGTGGTACCACCCGATTGCTTTTGCTAGTCGGAAGCTAGGGGTATCCGAAATCAATTACACCTACATGGAGAAGCTGTGTCTAGCAATGGTCTTTGGGACCAAGAAATTTAGGCATTACATTCTTTATGAGAAAGTCATACTTTATACGAAGGCGGAGGGACTTCGACTATTGATGAATAAGCTACAGCCGCCTGACCGTTTAGCGAAGTGGTTGATCACTTTGCAGGAATTTGATTATGAAATCAAGAGTAAGCCACCAAGGTTGCAAGGCATCGTGGAATGTCTAGTGGACTTTGGGGAGCCGAAAGAATCTGTGGCTGACGGTAGTGACATGGAGATGATATTTAAAATAGATACGGCATCTATTCCCTCCTGGTATGCTGCAATAACGCATTATTTATCAACGGGAGAGGCGGGATCCGAATTATCTAAGGCTGAGAAAAGGAAAATTAAGCAGCAAGTGTTAAAGTTTGCCTTGATCGCAGGTACATTATATCGGCAAGGGGTTGATGACATCTATCGCCGGTGTGTGACGCCTGACGAGGTGCCATTCATTTTGGAAGAGTGCCATGATTCTTCTTGCGGTGGCCATTTTGCTGGACGGCTTACAGCACAAAAGGCTTTAAGAGCAGGTTATTGGTGGCCTGCCATCTTCCAGGATGCGTTTGCGTATGTTAAGCGATGCGATATTTGCCAACGACATGATAATCGAGAGAATAGGAAACGACCACTCACCCCTATTATGGCGATACTTCCATTTGAGAAGTGGGGAATAGACTTTGTGGGTCCTATTACTCCGTCATCGACTACGCAAAAGCGATACATCATTGTAGCAACTGACTACTTCACAAAGTGGTCAGAAGCACGAGCAACAAGGAAAGATGATGCTAAAGAAACTGCTAGTTTCCTTTTAGAGCAGATAATATGCCGGTTTGGTCCGCCGAAAGAATTAGTGTCGGACCGCGGAACTCACTTCCTGAATAAGGTGATCAAAGGTTTGATAGAGTTGTGGAACATCAAGCATAACAAGACAACCCCATATAATCCGCAAGCCAATGGTCAGGTTGAAAGCACCAACAAGCAGCTTGTGGGCATCCTGTCCAAAATTGTGTCGGAAAAGAAACGGGATTGGGATAAAAAGTTATACGTGGCAGTGTGGGCCTATAATACGACTTTCAAACGAGCCACTGGCCATACCCCGTTCAAGTTAGTATATGGGGAGGAGTGTGTCTTGCCTTTAGAGATTGAGCTGCCGACTATTCGGTTTGCCATCAATCATTCTTTGAGCGATGAAGACGCTCTTTTTGAGCCCTTGACGACACTGGCACATTTAGATGAGCTTAAGTTGCAGAGCTTATTGCACCAAGAAGTGGCGAAGCGCCAAATGAAGAAGCTACACGACCTCAAAGCCAAGAAATACACCTTCAAGAAAGGACAGCTTGTTCTGTATTATGACGCACGACGTGAATTATTCCCAGGCAAGCTAGAACCCAAATGGGATGGGCCTTATAGGATCGTTAGGATAGGAAAGAATAAATCTACAGTGTTGTTAGCTGACCTTGAGGGGATAGAATTTAAAAATAAGGTTAATCTTAATAAGATTAAACCTTATTACTTCTGATTGTACTAATGCTATGACTGCTTTGCAGGTCTAGGCAAGATCGATCAAACATCTGCAAGGAAATCGTGATAGAGGTTGATGGGTCGTCTGATCCCTTATTTAGAACACCCATATTTAGAACAGAGATATCATCAGGGAAAGCTCATTTGGTGGAGCAAAGGATACAAGGTGATTGAGCAAGAAGGCGGGACATTTATTTGGGAAATCAAGGTCTTCTGCCATCACTGCCTACAAATGTTGACGAGCATCCCTGTTGAATTCAATGATGATGGAGGGATGGAGCCTACAGTCCACCCGTTGAATATGCTGAATTTCGATTACCATACTTACGAGTAGAGTCCAGGATGGCGGGATATGTAAACCCTTTATGGACGTACACCTTGTACTTTGATGGGGCGTCCAGGGGTGTATGCAAAAAAGGAAGTGTGGGAGTTGTCATCCGAGACCCCCGACGACGCATTGTCATGAAGTTAGCTGCTTATCTCGGGGCGAATTTTACTAATAATATGGCCGAATACAAAGCCCTGATTATGGGTTTGAATATTGCAAAGAAGGGTGGTATCCGCCAGTTGTTGGTAAAAGGGGACTCTCAGTTGGTTTTAAATCAACTCAATGGGACGTACATGGTACGAAACCCCATCCTTTGCATGTACCATCATACTGCCATAGCCCTGTTAGACGAATTCGATAGAGTGTCTTTTCAGCTGATTCCACGGAATTGGAATCAGTTTGCCGATTCATTGGCTAATCTTGCGTATGAAGAGGACCTCTTCTTTAATTGTGGCCCCTGTCCCGATATATCTATTGATGCTGAGACAGGACCTGGTCGTTTGTGGGGTATGCTTTCTGAACATGTCCTCTTTGGCAGACGATGGTTGATTTGGGTGATGCAGAGGGTAAGTGAGACTCATCTACCTTTATTATCTCGGACCCATAGACTGATTTGACGACATGTGATGCGAACACCTCTTGCGATATACGCAGGAGGGATAGGTCATAATCTACTGCACCTAGTTTAGGGCTACAAGCCCTGTTCCCCTGGGAATAGTATGCTTTGATGTCTATCATGGTTGTTTCCAGGAGGATGTTCTGCATAGTATTGTTTGATTTCATTAGGCCAAGAGGGCCGATTCAGTTTTGTAGCAAAGTCATGTCTGAATTCATTAGGCCACGAGGGCCATTTCCCTGTCTAGTGCGGGTGCGTTTAATTGGGTTTTTGTTTAGTGTTGTGCTGGACAGGTTTCGCGGGTTGTGGAATTTTGTGGAGCCTGGAGGAGCCTTTGCTGCGATGGAAGCTTCTTGTGGCCACTCCAGGTGATATTTCTCCTTTACGAGTACCTTTCTTTCCTGTTCTGTGTGTATTTGTACTTGTCAAGGGGATACTTTTTGTTAGGGACCGGCAACCAAGGCATGAAGTCCCAAGTTTAGGCTAAGTACGTTTGAGGGAGGTCAGAGTAGTCATTGCCTCCTGTAAAGACATTGTTAGACATTGAAAGACCTGTTTTAGAAGGGAGTCCTAGTGGCTCTGTTCTGCTAGCCTGCTAGGCAGCCGTTCTAGGAGTTCTTGTTAGTAGTGAGGCAGTTAGAGAAGCCTGCTAGAAGATAATAATAATGATGTCAAGAAATCCTGAATATCCTAAAAGATGAATATAAATGCGAAGGTGTGTAAAAAGGGGTTCTAACCCCTATCAATGAAAAGAAATGAAATAAAAATATATAAGTAGTTGATCATTGCCTTGCGAAGGCCTGGTAGGTTCCTGGGGACGAGTCAGACCCGGGGCCGATACCTTGTCTTCCTAGGGGTGGCTTCTTGCTGGAAAAATAATATCACAACCAGGAAGGTTGGAGCGAAAATAAAAGTGAGCGTTAGAAAAGGATTAAGTGTCGCCTTGCGAGGGCTTGGTAGGTTCTTGGGTGCCGAGACAGGTCCTGAGACCGATGCCCTGTTCTCCTTGGGTCACTACGCTCAGCTCCCTCCTTTTTACATGCCCAAGTATGTTCATCCAATACCAATCCTAAAAAAAAACATGTACTGAACGAAAATATTCTTTGATCAGGCTATAGGAGTCCTCGCCTTGTAGGAGCTCCTAGTTGTGTTGTCTTTAGTTGGTCAGTAGTTCAGACTACCACTTAGGGCAACCTCTTTGACAGTTCTTTTTAGTTTGGCTGTGTTGGAGCAGCTGGTTAGTGACTCACTTCGGATCTTCTATTAGATGATGCTAGGCCTACTCCTTGTGGATGTTATGCCTTGGTTCTGTCCAGGGGTAGGGGGAGCATTGTGCTGAGTTTTAATATATATTTGTTTTGTATCAATTTGATGCTTCTTTGGTTGTTTATGTACAGATATGTTTGTGGGTTCGACGGACTGAGTCGTCCTATCCCGTGGTCGCCAATGAAGGATGGATTTTAGGCCCCGGAACATGCCTAAAAATAGGAGAAAAATATGGAAATGCGGGGGAAAATGCTCAACCACGAAGGCGGCAGCTCGACCTAGGACGATTTTAAGCATTAAGTGCTCGACGGGCGCCCATGCGACACTCCGTGAATTTTCATAATTTTTCCGTGCGCCCGTGCCAGTCAGTAAAGCCGCAGGCCTGTCCGAGGGTCCGAGACGAACTCACAGAAATTTCCAGAACTCAGTTTCGATGCCGGATGCTCAAGATTGCCCAAAACCGGCCGACCGCCCGCAAGAAGGGCCAAAATTTGTGGAATGAAAAGGCATAGTAAGTGGGGGTGCCCTTTGGGGGCTCCCCCCCCCACAAAACTTTGCGTGAGGACGAGAGGAGGTTGTCGACCTGCACGCGCCGAAAAAAACGCGCCCCCCCCTCCCCCCCATCGATTGCTGGCTTGCAAAGAAGCCATAGTGATGAACCTCCAGGCCTGGTCAAAGCATCATGCCGAGTGAATCGTGGGTCTCCGCTCCCGCAATGGTGGACTGGTTGGAGAGAGAGAAAATCAGTCTTTCTCTCTCCTCTCTCTCTCTCCTCTTAGCCCCCGTTCGTGCTTGAAGGAATAGGATGGAGAGGGACGGCCGGATGGATGCCGATTCTTGACGGGATGAAAGAGCAATGCAAAACCATTGTAAATTGCTGATTCCAAGCAGAATTCATGGCTGGAAATCAATCGTGGGACGTGCCAAATTTAATGAAAAACCCGCAAGACACGGTAATAATTGTTTTTTTCAAAGAAAATGGTCTTTTGATGCAAATTTGGTTGATAAAAATGTGTTCATATGGATTGAGTTTTGAGTATGTCGTGCTATGAGTTGGTTTCTAGCTGTTCATCATTTAAAAATCAGGAAAACATGTGTGGGTTAGCAGAAAATAGGGAACCGAGACATGAAAAACCATAAAAATGAAGGAAAATAGGGTTTTTTGGGCTAAAAATGATGCAATAAATTAATCCACACCTACTAAAATTTCTGTTTCTGCTGAAATGAACTAAGGGCCACAGCCCATAAACTGAACTTAATTTTTTAGCAATTAAAAAATGGGAGAAAATGGGAAAATTTGCGGGAAAATGATAAAAAAAACCATGAAAAATAGGGGAAAAATACATTTGGGGCTACGAAAAATATAGAAAAATAGGATTTATGTTTGTTGATGTATAGCAAGGCTGGGGCATGAAGTTATGCTTCAGTTCAGCCTTGTTTATATGTTTTAGTGCGTGTTTCCTTCCTTTCTCCACATAAAATGACAAGGAAACCCTAAAAGAAATGAATGCAATGATGGACTATCAAAATGGGGAAGGGTAGAGTTGTGGAAAAAATGGTTAAATGCCGCTGAGCATGAGGAATAATTTGCTGATTTTATATGCATCGCATCTAGGACGGAATAATAATGATAAAAATTAAAACCTAGTAGCACGAAGATCACTTGGGTGCTAGGTGTTGCAGCGAAGCACAAAGCGGTTAGAAAGAAAAGCATGAAAGAGATGTTTTGCACTTGCACGCTGCTGGTTTTTTTTTAAATGTTTGAGCACTAGACATCCACCAAATGCATAGAGCATGAAAAGAATTTAAGAAGTATCAGTGATTAGCTCCTGGACATGCATTGCAATTGGTTTATGAGGATATGACCTACGTTGAGAGGCAGTGAGATACCCATGCTGTAGGCTAGTCGTGGGATCCTAAAGGGGAAATCGAGTAAGGACAATGGTACATTCCTGGACACGCTTATTTGGTACCTTGAGCGACGTTTGTGCGAAATGTCTAAACGTTGAGCGGCGCATCGAGGGGCCAATCCCCAAGGTGTAGGAGAGTCGCAGAGGGTTGACGACATTCAGCCGTAGGAGGAACCCCATGTGTATGTGATTCGAGCCTTTTGGCTATGTGAAAGGGACTCCCTCTGAGGAGTAATATTGGGTTAGGATCAGTTGGACTATAACGTATTACAAACGCAATGTTTAGGAAGGCAGAGATTTTGATAGACGCTCCTGGCCGTGAGGCCGAGGGGTTGTCTTGTGCATAGTGACGAGGTCCGGCTAGTGCATGAGCCAGTGCCGGCCCGTTTTTAGGTCCATCAGTGGTGCGTCTGCCGGGAGCTGCTTAAAAGTGGCGGTTCTCGAATCCTGGTTGTTTAAGGACCAACTAGTAGTTTATGCCAAAGGATACTGAGCTTGTTCCGTTATTTATTGATAAGCATCGTCTAGCAGAAATCCAAAAGCAAGAAAGAGACGAAAGAGCTAGGCGACGTGCTGAAATTTTTAGGAGATATTCCCCTAAGCGTAGCGGTGCTGAACCCTTACGAGGGAGTGGATCTAGTGGTCTTAGGACCACAAGTAGTAAGTTAGGAGAAGGTGGAAGCTCTAGTGCTCCCCTTCCTTCCATAAGCCAGTCCACGTCAATTGCGAGAGGTGTAACCCCACCGTTCCCTATTCCTAGTGCAAATCCAATCCTCGTCATGGCGCAGCCTATTGCAATTCCAGCAGGAACGACGGATTTGCCGGCTCTAGGTTACCCGCTACCCATTTTTAATGGGCTAGTTGAGGAAGATGCGGAACTCCACATTAGGGAGTTTCAAAAGCTGATGTTTAATTGTCGCATTCAAGAGGAGGGACATTTAATGATGTTCTTCAATATGACTCTCAAAGGAAGAGCCGCTATATGGTATCATGGTTTAGAAGCCGGAACCATATTGAACATTGATGCATTTTATGGAGCTTTTCGAAGGGAGTTTGCCCCTGAAAGGGGTGGGCAATATTGGTTGCGTGTACTCAACGTGACCCGCCAAGATCCACACGAGGATATTCGTGCTTATGCGAAGAAGATAAAAGAGGTCTTCCGTAAGTTGGACACCTCTATCCCTATTCCCGCAGCTGCCCAATTGCAATATTTCCTACATGGTTTGGACTTTAATATCCAATTGCAGTTGAGTAGTGTCCCCTTGGGGGATATAGATACTGCCATTACACGAGCACAAGAGGTGGAATCCCGACTACAAGCAGCCTATGCTTCTCGAGGCAATTCGAACATGGGTTTAGTATTGGGAAACAATATGGCAATAGCCAATGGCAGTAGTGGCCAAGGGATAGCGATGGCTAACCCTAATGGGAGAGGGAACATGATACAGAATGTCCCTTTATTACCAGCTTCCCCTAGCATGTCGATGCCTACGGGCAGTCAAATGGCTCCAAATGGTGGAGGCCAGGCGGTCAATTCTAATACCATGCCTGGGGCTCAACAACCAGTGCCTAATCGAATTGTTAGGCCGATGGAGCGACATGGTAATGACCAAGGCTATGAGTCGAGTTCTTCCAATGTTCTTGGCGAGGTTAAGGACATGATGAAGCATTATACTGACATGATTACGGAGCAGTATCGACAAATAGCTGTTGATGTCAACTTCCTTAAAAAACAACAAAATTTGATAGGAAGTAGATACCCAGAGGAGGGTGCACCGTCGAGGTTTAGTTGCAAATGGTGTGGCGGGCAGCACTATCCAAGGAATTGCCCAAATGTTAAGTGCGACATTTGCGGAAAATCCGGCCATCTAGCAGCTACTTGCTGGAGTAAGATCAGTTCTCTCCAGCGAGGAAGTCGGCAACCAGGGCCTGTCAATCATCGTGGCCAAGGAAATGACTCCCAGCCAGAAAATGGGCCTAAACAAATACTTCAACGACCAAAGACTACAGTGGAGGAGCTACCAAGTGGTAGTGGGGTTAGTTTGATTGAGGCTGTACGCGTTAATGATGCTGAAACCTCTAATCTACGAGCTGTCCTTACAAGAGGTAAAAAGGGTAGAGAAGCCGACATGGATAAGCCTGTCGACGGAAACCCTAAACAAGGCGACAAAGGAACGCAAGTTTTGGATCCTGCCCTAGAAGGGGGACCTTTGAAGCCCGTAGAGAGTAAAGCCGATAAGGAAGCACCAAAGAAGAAGGTGAAAGTTAAGAAAGAGGCAATAAAGCCAGTTCAGCGACCTAAAGAGCGGATGGTTTGGCATGAAAAGCGAGCTCTATCGAACTATCATGAATTCGATTTGGCGAGCTCTCTTTGCGAAGTCAAGCCGGATGTAAACCTTTTGCAGCTTATTAAGCTTTCCCCAGGAGTACGCAAGGAATTTAGAAAGATCCTACGTACCGGGTATATCGTAGAACCTTTGGGTATTGCGCGAGTTGGTGATGACTGGTTCGAGCATGCTGAGAAGCATTGCCCAAGGGTTGCAGCCTATGTCGATGGGATATTAGTAGATTATGCTATTGTCGACACGGGATCATCTGTTAACATTATGAGTTCTGAACTGATGGAAAGGTTGGGTCTTGCGATTCAGAAAGATACTTCCACAATTCTCAGAATGGCAGATGACAGTTTGAGACAGCCGGAAGGCTGCATTACTAAGGTCCATGTCACTGTTGCAAATGTAGAATGCCTGTTGGACTTTAGGGTGATTCGTTTTGCAGGGCGGCCAAGTTACCAAGTATTACTTGGATGACCTTGGATCTTGCAAGCGGACTGCCAAGTAGATATACCTGCCGGTCGATTAATATTCGGCAGAGGTGCCCAGCGTGTGGTGGTTGATGCTTATCCTGAGTCCCCGCAGAGTGAGAGAGCTCCTCTATCTTCTACAGAATTTGAGACATTAGAAGATTTATCTGCTAGTGAGACATCATCGAGTGATGAGTCCAAAGAGGGATCCACCACGGAGGACATCTATCAGATCACTTTGAACGAGCCGATAGAGGGCCAAGAGCGTATAAGAGATGCAGATGTTATCGAGCTAGACCTTGGTACGCTTGATGATTCGCGGCCAATCAAATTAGGCTCTATGCTCAGCACAGCAGAAAGGGAGGACTATGTGGCCTTGATCCAGGAATTCCGTGATATTTTTGCCTGGAGTTATGATGAGTTGAGAGGCATCCCTCCTAGTCTTGCTGTTCATACAATTCCGTTGAAAGAGGGCAGTCGTCCTGTACGGCAGAAAGTAAGGCGTATGCCTTTCGAATTGAGGGACGGGCTGTTTGAAGAGTTACAGAAGCTTCGAAAAGCGGGTTTGATTTTTCCTGTGCAACACACGGAATGGTGTTTGCCAGTTGTGATTAGAAAGAAGAAGAATAATCAGATCCGTTTATGTGTAGACTTTAGGGAGCTGAATAAGCAGACAGTTAAGGACTACTCATTGCCATTTATTGACCAGATTTTGGATCAATTAGCGGGTAGGGAGATATATTCGTTTATGGATTGCTTTGCAGGATACAACCAAATGGCAATTGCAGAAGAGGACAAGTTGAAAACAACTTTTATCACTGTATTTGGCACTTTTGCGTACCACGTGATGGCTTTTGGTTTATGCAATGCGCCTGGTTCGTGGCAACGAACAGCTGATAAGACATTCGGTGACATATCCCCTGAAGAGTTGAGGGTGTTTATTGATGACTTAGGGGCCGCCACCGTGAGAGAAAGGCAGTTGATCATTTTGAGAAAATGCTTTGAGCGCTGTAGACAATTTTGCATCGCCCTAAACCCACGGAAGTGTGCTTTTGGAGTACCTTATGGGCTATTGCTGGGCCATGTGGTCAGTTCGGTAGGAATTGCGACAGACCCTGAGAAGGTCAAAGTTATAGTTGCCATGGGTCCACCACGCACTCCGAAAGAAGTTCATAGCTTTCTGTCTTCGGTTGGTTACTACCGTAGATTCATTAACGCCTTAGCAGAAAGAACGTTGCCACTTACAAATTTATTGTCCTTTAACTGTTCGTTTGTGTGGGGTGACCCTTGTAAGGTAGCATTCGAGGATGTGAAACAAGAGCTAGCAAGAGCGCCCGTTTTAAAAGCACCTAAAAGAGGTGAGGTGTTCTATATATTTTCAGCAGCCACCATGTATAGTATCAGCTGCTGTTTAGCCCAAATTTGGGAAGAGAAGTGGTACCACCCGATTGCTTTTGCTAGTCGGAAGCTAGGGGTATCCGAAATCAATTACACCTACATGGAGAAGCTGTGTCTAGCAATGGTCTTTGGGACCAAGAAATTTAGGCATTACATTCTTTATGAGAAAGTCATACTTTATACGAAGGCGGAGGGACTTCGACTATTGATGAATAAGCTACAGCCGCCTGACCGTTTAGCGAAGTGGTTGATCACTTTGCAGGAATTTGATTATGAAATCAAGAGTAAGCCACCAAGGTTGCAAGGCATCGTGGAATGTCTAGTGGACTTTGGGGAGCCGAAAGAATCTGTGGCTGACGGTAGTGACATGGAGATGATATTTAAAATAGATACGGCATCTATTCCCTCCTGGTATGCTGCAATAACGCATTATTTATCAACGGGAGAGGCGGGATCCGAATTATCTAAGGCTGAGAAAAGGAAAATTAAGCAGCAAGTGTTAAAGTTTGCCTTGATCGCAGGTACATTATATCGGCAAGGGGTTGATGACATCTATCGCCGGTGTGTGACGCCTGACGAGGTGCCATTCATTTTGGAAGAGTGCCATGATTCTTCTTGCGGTGGCCATTTTGCTGGACGGCTTACAGCACAAAAGGCTTTAAGAGCAGGTTATTGGTGGCCTGCCATCTTCCAGGATGCGTTTGCGTATGTTAAGCGATGCGATATTTGCCAACGACATGATAATCGAGAGAATAGGAAACGACCACTCACCCCTATTATGGCGATACTTCCATTTGAGAAGTGGGGAATAGACTTTGTGGGTCCTATTACTCCGTCATCGACTACGCAAAAGCGATACATCATTGTAGCAACTGACTACTTCACAAAGTGGTCAGAAGCACGAGCAACAAGGAAAGATGATGCTAAAGAAACTGCTAGTTTCCTTTTAGAGCAGATAATATGCCGGTTTGGTCCGCCGAAAGAATTAGTGTCGGACCGCGGAACTCACTTCCTGAATAAGGTGATCAAAGGTTTGATAGAGTTGTGGAACATCAAGCATAACAAGACAACCCCATATAATCCGCAAGCCAATGGTCAGGTTGAAAGCACCAACAAGCAGCTTGTGGGCATCCTGTCCAAAATTGTGTCGGAAAAGAAACGGGATTGGGATAAAAAGTTATACGTGGCAGTGTGGGCCTATAATACGACTTTCAAACGAGCCACTGGCCATACCCCGTTCAAGTTAGTATATGGGGAGGAGTGTGTCTTGCCTTTAGAGATTGAGCTGCCGACTATTCGGTTTGCCATCAATCATTCTTTGAGCGATGAAGACGCTCTTTTTGAGCCCTTGACGACACTGGCACATTTAGATGAGCTTAAGTTGCAGAGCTTATTGCACCAAGAAGTGGCGAAGCGCCAAATGAAGAAGCTACACGACCTCAAAGCCAAGAAATACACCTTCAAGAAAGGACAGCTTGTTCTGTATTATGACGCACGACGTGAATTATTCCCAGGCAAGCTAGAACCCAAATGGGATGGGCCTTATAGGATCGTTAGGATAGGAAAGAATAAATCTACAGTGTTGTTAGCTGACCTTGAGGGGATAGAATTTAAAAATAAGGTTAATCTTAATAAGATTAAACCTTATTACTTCTGATTGTACTAATGCTATGACTGCTTTGCAGGTCTAGGCAAGATCGATCAAACATCTGCAAGGAAATCGTGATAGAGGTTGATGGGTCGTCTGATCCCTTATTTAGAACACCCATATTTAGAACAGAGATATCATCAGGGAAAGCTCATTTGGTGGAGCAAAGGATACAAGGTGATTGAGCAAGAAGGCGGGACATTTATTTGGGAAATCAAGGTCTTCTGCCATCACTGCCTACAAATGTTGACGAGCATCCCTGTTGAATTCAATGATGATGGAGGGATGGAGCCTACAGTCCACCCGTTGAATATGCTGAATTTCGATTACCATACTTACGAGTAGAGTCCAGGATGGCGGGATATGTAAACCCTTTATGGACGTACACCTTGTACTTTGATGGGGCGTCCAGGGGTGTATGCAAAAAAGGAAGTGTGGGAGTTGTCATCCGAGACCCCCGACGACGCATTGTCATGAAGTTAGCTGCTTATCTCGGGGCGAATTTTACTAATAATATGGCCGAATACAAAGCCCTGATTATGGGTTTGAATATTGCAAAGAAGGGTGGTATCCGCCAGTTGTTGGTAAAAGGGGACTCTCAGTTGGTTTTAAATCAACTCAATGGGACGTACATGGTACGAAACCCCATCCTTTGCATGTACCATCATACTGCCATAGCCCTGTTAGACGAATTCGATAGAGTGTCTTTTCAGCTGATTCCACGGAATTGGAATCAGTTTGCCGATTCATTGGCTAATCTTGCGTATGAAGAGGACCTCTTCTTTAATTGTGGCCCCTGTCCCGATATATCTATTGATGCTGAGACAGGACCTGGTCGTTTGTGGGGTATGCTTTCTGAACATGCCCTCTTTGGCAGACGATGGTTGATTTGGGTGATGCAGAGGGTAAGTGAGACTCATCTACCTTTATTATCTCGGACCCATAGACTGATTTGACGACATGTGATGCGAACACCTCTTGCGATATACGCAGGAGGGATAGGTCATAATCTACTGCACCTAGTTTAGGGCTACAAGCCCTGTTCCCCTGGGAATAGTATGCTTTGATGTCTATCATGGTTGTTTCCAGGAGGATGTTCTGCATAGTATTGTTTGATTTCATTAGGCCAAGAGGGCCGATTCAGTTTTGTAGCAAAGTCATGTCTGAATTCATTAGGCCACGAGGGCCATTTCCCTGTCTAGTGCGGGTGCGTTTAATTGGGTTTTTGTTTAGTGTTGTGCTGGACAGGTTTCGCGGGTTGTGGAATTTTGTGGAGCCTGGAGGAGCCTTTGCTGCGATGGAAGCTTCTTGTGGCCACTCCAGGTGATATTTCTCCTTTACGAGTACCTTTCTTTCCTGTTCTGTGTGTATTTGTACTTGTCAAGGGGATACTTTTTGTTAGGGACCGGCAACCAAGGCATGAAGTCCCAAGTTTAGGCTAAGTACGTTTGAGGGAGGTCAGAGTAGTCATTGCCTCCTGTAAAGACATTGTTAGACATTGAAAGACCTGTTTTAGAAGGGAGTCCTAGTGGCTCTGTTCTGCTAGCCTGCTAGGCAGCCGTTCTAGGAGTTCTTGTTAGTAGTGAGGCAGTTAGAGAAGCCTGCTAGAAGATAATAATAATGATGTCAAGAAATCCTGAATATCCTAAAAGATGAATATAAATGCGAAGGTGTGTAAAAAGGGGTTCTAACCCCTATCAATGAAAAGAAATGAAATAAAAATATATAAGTAGTTGATCATTGCCTTGCGAAGGCCTGGTAGGTTCCTGGGGACGAGTCAGACCCGGGGCCGATACCTTGTCTTCCTAGGGGTGGCTTCTTGCTGGAAAAATAATATCACAACCAGGAAGGTTGGAGCGAAAATAAAAGTGAGCGTTAGAAAAGGATTAAGTGTCGCCTTGCGAGGGCTTGGTAGGTTCTTGGGTGCCGAGACAGGTCCTGAGACCGATGCCCTGTTCTCCTTGGGTCACTACGCTCAGCTCCCTCCTTTTTACATGCCCAAGTATGTTCATCCAATACCAATCCTAAAAAAAAACATGTACTGAACGAAAATATTCTTTGATCAGGCTATAGGAGTCCTCGCCTTGTAGGAGCTCCTAGTTGTGTTGTCTTTAGTTGGTCAGTAGTTCAGACTACCACTTAGGGCAACCTCTTTGACAGTTCTTTTTAGTTTGGCTGTGTTGGAGCAGCTGGTTAGTGACTCACTTCGGATCTTCTATTAGATGATGCTAGGCCTACTCCTTGTGGATGTTATGCCTTGGTTCTGTCCAGGGGTAGGGGGAGCATTGTGCTGAGTTTTAATATATATTTGTTTTGTATCAATTTGATGCTTCTTTGGTTGTTTATGTGCAGATATGTTTGTGGGTTCGACGGACTGAGTCGTCCTATCCCGTGGTCGCCAATGAAGGATGGATTTTAGGCCCCGGAACATGCCTAAAAATAGGAGAAAAATATGGAAATGCGGGGGAAAATGCTCAACCACGAAGGCGGCAGCTCGACCTAGGACGATTTTAAGCATTAAGTGCTCGACGGGCGCCCATGCGACACTCCGTGAATTTTCATAATTTTTCCGTGCGCCCGTGCCAGTCAGTAAAGCCGCAGGCCTGTCCGAGGGTCCGAGACGAACTCACAGAAATTTCCAGAACTCAGTTTCGATGCCGGATGCTCAAGATTGCCCAAAACCGGCCGACCGCCCGCAAGAAGGGCCAAAATTTGTGGAATGAAAAGGCATAGTAAGTGGGGGTGCCCTTTGGGGGCTCCCCCCCCACAAAACTTTGCGTGAGGACGAGAGGAGGTTGTCGACCTGCACGCGCCGAAAAAAACGCGCCCCCCCCTCCCCCCCATCGATTGCTGGCTTGCAAAGAAGCCATAGTGATGAACCTCCAGGCCTGGTCAAAGCATCATGCCGAGTGAATCGCGGGTCTCCGCTCCCGCAATGGTGGACTGGTTGGAGAGAGAGAAAATCAGTCTTTCTCTCTCCTCTCTCTCTCTCCTCTTAGCCCCCGTTCGTGCTTGAAGGAATAGGATGGAGAGGGACGGCCGGATGGATGCCGATTCTTGACGGGATGAAAGAGCAATGCAAAACCATTGTAGATTGCTGATTCCAAGCAGAATTCATGGCTGGAAATCAATCGTGGGACGTGCCAAATTTAATGAAAAACCCGCAAGACACGGTAATAATTGTTTTTTTCAAAGAAAATGGTCTTTTGATGCAAATTTGGTTGATAAAAATGTGTTCATATGGATTGAGTTTTGAGTATGTCGTGCTTTGAGTTGGTTTCTAGCTGTTCATCATTTAAAAATCAGGAAAACATGTGTGGGTTAGCAGAAAATAGGGAACCGAGACATGAAAAACCATAAAAATGAAGGAAAATAGGGTTTTTTGGGCTAAAAATGATGCAATAAATTAATCCACACCTACTAAAATTTCTGTTTCTGCTGAAATGAACTAAGGGCCACAGCCCATAAACTGAACTTAATTTTTTAGCAATTAAAAAATGGGAGAAAATGGGAAAATTTGCGGGAAAATGATAAAAAAAACCATGAAAAATAGGGGAAAAATACATTTGGGGCTACGAAAAATATAGAAAAATAGGATTTATGTTTGTTGATGTATAGCAAGGCTGGGGCATGAAGTTATGCTTCAGTTCAGCCTTGTTTATATGTTTTAGTGCGTGTTTCCTTCCTTTCTCCACATAAAATGACAAGGAAACCCTAAAAGAAATGAATGCAATGATGGACTATCAAAATGGGGAAGGGTAGAGTTGTGGAAAAAATGGTTAAATGCCGCTGAGCATGAGGAATAATTTGCTGATTTTATATGCATCGCATCTAGGACGGAATAATAATGATAAAAATTAAAACCTAGTAGCACGAAGATCACTTGGGTGCTAGGTGTTGCAGCGAAGCACAAAGCGGTTAGAAAGAAAAGCATGAAAGAGATGTTTTGCACTTGCACGCTGCTGGTTTTTTTTTAAATGTTTGAGCACTAGACATCCACCAAATGCATAGAGCATGAAAAGAATTTAAGAAGTATCAGTGATTAGCTCCTGGACATGCATTGCAATTGGTTTATGAGGATATGACCTACGTTGAGAGGCAGTGAGATACCCATGCTGTAGGCTAGTCGTGGGATCCTAAAGGGGAAATCGAGTAAGGACAATGGTACATTCCTGGACACGCTTATTTGGTACCTTGAGCGACGTTTGTGCGAAATGTCTAAACGTTGAGCGGCGCATCGAGGGGCCAATCCCCAAGGTGTAGGAGAGTCGCAGAGGGTTGACGACATTCAGCCGTAGGAGGAACCCCATGTGTATGTGATTCGAGCCTTTTGGCTATGTGAAAGGGACTCCCTCTGAGGAGTAATATTGGGTTAGGATCAGTTGGACTACAACGTATTACAAACGCAATGTTTAGGAAGGCAGAGATTTTGATAGACGCTCCTGGCCGCGAGGCCGAGGGGTTGTCTTGTGCATAGTGACGAGGTCCGGCTAGTGCATGAGCCAGTGCCGGCCCGTTTTTAGGTCCATCAGTGGTGCGTCTGCCGGGAGCTGCTTAAAAGTGGCGGTTCTCGAATCCTGGTTGTTTAAGGACCAACTAGTAGTTTATGCCAAAGGATACTGAGCTTGTTCCGTTATTTATTGATAAGCATCGTCTAGCAGAAATCCAAAAGCAAGAAAGAGACGAAAGAGCTAGGCGACGTGCTGAAATTTTTAGGAGATATTCCCCTAAGCGTAGCGGTGCTGAACCCTTACGAGGGAGTGGATCTAGTGGTCTTAGGACCACAAGTAGTAAGTTAGGAGAAGGTGGAAGCTCTAGTGCTCCCCTTCCTTCCATAAGCGAGTCCACGTCAATTGCGGGAGGTGTAACCCCACCGTTCCCTATTCCTAGTGCAAATCCAATCCTCGTCATGGCGCAGCCTATTGCAATTCCAGCAGGAACGACGGATTTGCCGGCTCTAGGTTACCCGCTACCCATTTTTAATGGGCTAGTTGAGGAAGATGCGGAACTCCACATTAGGGAGTTTCAAAAGCTGATGTTTAATTGTCGCATTCAAGAGGAGGGACATTTAATGATGTTCTTCAATATGACTCTCAAAGGAAGAGCCGCTATATGGTATCATGGTTTAGAAGCCGGAACCATATTGAACATTGATGCATTTTATGGAGCTTTTCGAAGGGAGTTTGCCCCTGAAAGGGGTGGGCAATATTGGTTGCGTGTACTCAACGTGACCCGCCAAGATCCACACGAGGATATTCGTGCTTATGCGAAGAAGATAAAAGAGGTCTTCCGTAAGTTGGACACCTCTATCCCTATTCCCGCAGCTGCCCAATTGCAATATTTCCTACATGGTTTGGACTTTAATATCCAATTGCAGTTGAGTAGTGTCCCCTTGGGGGATATAGATACTGCCATTACACGAGCACAAGAGGTGGAATCCCGACTACAAGCAGCCTATGCTTCTCGAGGCAATTCGAACATGGGTTTAGTATTGGGAAACAATATGGCAATAGCCAATGGCAGTAGTGGCCAAGGGATAGCGATGGCTAACCCTAATGGGAGAGGGAACATGATACAGAATGTCCCTTTATTACCAGCTTCCCCTAGCATGTCGATGCCTACGGGCAGTCAAATGGCTCCAAATGGTGGAGGCCAGGCGGTCAATTCTAATACCATGCCTGGGGCTCAACAACCAGTGCCTAATCGAATTGTTAGGCCGATGGAGCGACATGGTAATGACCAAGGCTATGAGTCGAGTTCTTCCAATGTTCTTGGCGAGGTTAAGGACATGATGAAGCATTATACCGACATGATTACGGAGCAGTATCGACAAATAGCTGTTGATGTCAACTTCCTTAAAAAACAACAAAATTTGATAGGAAGTAGATACCCAGAGGAGGGTGCACCGTCGAGGTTTAGTTGCAAATGGTGTGGCGGGCAGCACTATCCAAGGAATTGCCCAAATGTTAAGTGCGACATTTGCGGAAAATCCGGCCATCTAGCAGCTACTTGCTGGAGTAAGATCAGTTCTCTCCAGCGAGGAAGTCGGCAACCAGGGCCTGTCAATCATCGTGGCCAAGGAAATGACTCCCAGCCAGAAAATGGGCCTAAACAAATACTTCAACGACCAAAGACTACAGTGGAGGAGCTACCAAGTGGTAGTGGGGTTAGTTTGATTGAGGCTGTACGCGTTAATGATGCTGAAACCTCTAATCTACGAGCTGTCCTTACAAGAGGTAAAAAGGGTAGAGAAGCCGACATGGATAAGCCTGTCGACGGAAACCCTAAACAAGGCGACAAAGGAACGCAAGTTTTGGATCCTGCCCTAGAAGGGGGACCTTTGAAGCCCGTAGAGAGTAAAGCCGATAAGGAAGCACCAAAGAAGAAGGTGAAAGTTAAGAAAGAGGCAATAAAGCCAGTTCAGCGACCTAAAGAGCGGATGGTTTGGCGTGAAAAGCGAGCTCTATCGAACTATCATGAATTCGATTTGGCGAGCTCTCTTTGCGAAGTCAAGCCGGATGTAAACCTTTTGCAGCTTATTAAGCTTTCCCCAGGAGTACGCAAGGAATTTAGAAAGATCCTACGTACCGGGTATATCGTAGAACCTTTGGGTATTGCGCGAGTTGGTGATGACTGGTTCGAGCATGCTGAGAAGCATTGCCCAAGGGTTGCAGCCTATGTCGATGGGATATTAGTAGATTATGCTATTGTCGACACGGGATCATCTGTTAACATTATGAGTTCTGAACTGATGGAAAGGTTGGGTCTTGCGATTCAGAAAGATACTTCCACAATTCTCAGAATGGCAGATGACAGTTTGAGACAGCCGGAAGGCTGCATTACTAAGGTCCATGTCACTGTTGCAAATGTAGAATGCCTGTTGGACTTTAGGGTGATTCGTTTTGCAGGGCGGCCAAGTTACCAAGTATTACTTGGATGACCTTGGATCTTGCAAGCGGACTGCCAAGTAGATATACCTGCCGGTCGATTAATATTCGGCAGAGGTGCCCAGCGTGTGGTGGTTGATGCTTATCCTGAGTCCCCGCAGAGTGAGAGAGCTCCTCTATCTTCTACAGAATTGGAGACATTAGAAGATTTATCTGCTAGTGAGACATCATCGAGTGATGAGTCCAAAGAGGGATCCACCACGGAGGACATCTATCAGATCACTTTGAACGAGCCGATAGAGGGCCAAGAGCGTATAAGAGATGCAGATGTTATCGAGCTAGACCTTGGTACGCTTGATGATTCGCGGCCAATCAAATTAGGCTCTATGCTCAGCACAGCAGAAAGGGAGGACTATGTGGCCTTGATCCAGGAATTCCGTGATATTTTTGCCTGGAGTTATGATGAGTTGAGAGGCATCCCTCCTAGTCTTGCTGTTCATACAATTCCGTTGAAAGAGGGCAGTCGTCCTGTACGGCAGAAAGTAAGGCGTATGCCTTTCGAATTGAGGGACGGGCTGTTTGAAGAGTTACAGAAGCTTCGAAAAGCGGGTTTGATTTTTCCTGTGCAACACACGGAATGGTGTTTGCCAGTTGTGATTAGAAAGAAGAAGAATAATCAGATCCGTTTATGTGTAGACTTTAGGGAGCTGAATAAGCAGACAGTTAAGGACTACTACTCATTGCCATTTATTGACCAGATTTTGGATCAATTAGCGGGTAGGGAGATATATTCGTTTATGGATTGCTTTGCAGGATACAACCAAATGGCAATTGCAGAAGAGGACAAGTTGAAAACAACTTTTATCACTGTATTTGGCACTTTTGCGTACCACGTGATGGCTTTTGGTTTATGCAATGCGCCTGGTTCGTGGCAACGAACAGCTGATAAGACATTCGGTGACATATCCCCTGAAGAGTTGAGGGTGTTTATTGATGACTTAGGGGCCGCCACCGTGAGAGAAAGGCAGTTGATCATTTTGAGAAAATGCTTTGAGCGCTGTAGACAATTTTGCATCGCCCTAAACCCACGGAAGTGTGCTTTTGGAGTACCTTATGGGCTATTGCTGGGCCATGTGGTCAGTTCGGTAGGAATTGCGACAGACCCTGAGAAGGTCAAAGTTATAGTTGCCATGGGTCCACCACGCACTCCGAAAGAAGTTCATAGCTTTCTGTCTTCGGTTGGTTACTACCGTAGATTCATTAACGCCTTAGCAGAAAGAACGTTGCCACTTACAAATTTATTGTCCTTTAACTGTTCGTTTGTGTGGGGTGACCCTTGTAAGGTAGCATTCGAGGATGTGAAACAAGAGCTAGCAAGAGCGCCCGTTTTAAAAGCACCTAAAAGAGGTGAGGTGTTCTATATATTTTCAGCAGCCACCATGTATAGTATCAGCTGCTGTTTAGCCCAAATTTGGGAAGAGAAGTGGTACCACCCGATTGCTTTTGCTAGTCGGAAGCTAGGGGTATCCGAAATCAATTACACCTACATGGAGAAGCTGTGTCTAGCAATGGTCTTTGGGACCAAGAAATTTAGGCATTACATTCTTTATGAGAAAGTCATACTTTATACGAAGGCGGAGGGACTTCGACTATTGATGAATAAGCTACAGCCGCCTGACCGTTTAGCGAAGTGGTTGATCACTTTGCAGGAATTTGATTATGAAATCAAGAGTAAGCCACCAAGGTTGCAAGGCATCGTGGAATGTCTAGTGGACTTTGGGGAGCCGAAAGAATCTGTGGCTGACGGTAGTGACATGGAGATGATATTTAAAATAGATACGGCATCTATTCCCTCCTGGTATGCTGCAATAACGCATTATTTATCAACGGGAGAGGCGGGATCCGAATTATCTAAGGCTGAGAAAAGGAAAATTAAGCAGCAAGTGTTAAAGTTTGCCTTGATCGCAGGTACATTATATCGGCAAGGGGTTGATGACATCTATCGCCGGTGTGTGACGCCTGACGAGGTGCCATTCATTTTGGAAGAGTGCCATGATTCTTCTTGCGGTGGCCATTTTGCTGGACGGCTTACAGCACAAAAGGCTTTAAGAGCAGGTTATTGGTGGCCTGCCATCTTCCAGGATGCGTTTGCGTATGTTAAGCGATGCGATATTTGCCAACGACATGATAATCGAGAGAATAGGAAACGACCACTCACCCCTATTATGGCGATACTTCCATTTGAGAAGTGGGGAATAGACTTTGTGGGTCCTATTACTCCGTCATCGACTACGCAAAAGCGATACATCATTGTAGCAACTGACTACTTCACAAAGTGGTCAGAAGCACGAGCAACAAGGAAAGATGATGCTAAAGAAACTGCTAGTTTCCTTTTAGAGCAGATAATATGCCGGTTTGGTCCGCCGAAAGAATTAGTGTCGGACCGCGGAACTCACTTCCTGAATAAGGTGATCAAAGGTTTGATAGAGTTGTGGAACATCAAGCATAACAAGACAACCCCATATAATCCGCAAGCCAATGGTCAGGTTGAAAGCACCAACAAGCAGCTTGTGGGCATCCTGTCCAAAATTGTGTCGGAAAAGAAACGGGATTGGGATAAAAAGTTATACGTGGCAGTGTGGGCCTATAATACGACTTTCAAACGAGCCACTGGCCATACCCCGTTCAAGTTAGTATATGGGGAGGAGTGTGTCTTGCCTTTAGAGATTGAGCTGCCGACTATTCGGTTTGCCATCAATCATTCTTTGAGCGATGAAGACGCTCTTTTTGAGCCCTTGACGACACTGGCACATTTAGATGAGCTTAAGTTGCAGAGCTTATTGCACCAAGAAGTGGCGAAGCGCCAAATGAAGAAGCTACACGACCTCAAAGCCAAGAAATACACCTTCAAGAAAGGACAGCTTGTTCTGTATTATGACGCACGACGTGAATTATTCCCAGGCAAGCTAGAACCCAAATGGGATGGGCCTTATAGGATCGTTAGGATAGGAAAGAATAAATCTACAGTGTTGTTAGCTGACCTTGAGGGGATAGAATTTAAAAATAAGGTTAATCTTAATAAGATTAAACCTTATTACTTCTGATTGTACTAATGCTATGACTGCTTTGCAGGTCTAGGCAAGATCGATCAAACATCTGCAAGGAAATCGTGATAGAGGTTGATGGGTCGTCTGATCCCTTATTTAGAACACCCATATTTAGAACAGAGATATCATCAGGGAAAGCTCATTTGGTGGAGCAAAGGATACAAGGTGATTGAGCAAGAAGGCGGGACATTTATTTGGGAAATCAAGGTCTTCTGCCATCACTGCCTACAAATGTTGACGAGCATCCCTGTTGAATTCAATGATGATGGAGGGATGGAGCCTACAGTCCACCCGTTGAATATGCTGAATTTCGATTACCATACTTACGAGTAGAGTCCAGGATGGCGGGATATGTAAACCCTTTATGGACGTACACCTTGTACTTTGATGGGGCGTCCAGGGGTGTATGCAAAAAAGGAAGTGTGGGAGTTGTCATCCGAGACCCCCGACGACGCATTGTCATGAAGTTAGCTGCTTATCTCGGGGCGAATTTTACTAATAATATGGCCGAATACAAAGCCCTGATTATGGGTTTGAATATTGCAAAGAAGGGTGGTATCCGCCAGTTGTTGGTAAAAGGGGACTCTCAGTTGGTTTTAAATCAACTCAATGGGACGTACATGGTACGAAACCCCATCCTTTGCATGTACCATCATACTGCCATAGCCCTGTTAGACGAATTCGATAGAGTGTCTTTTCAGCTGATTCCACGGAATTGGAATCAGTTTGCCGATTCATTGGCTAATCTTGCGTATGAAGAGGACCTCTTCTTTAATTGTGGCCCCTGTCCCGATATATCTATTGATGCTGAGACAGGACCTGGTCGTTTGTGGGGTATGCTTTCTGAACATGTCCTCTTTGGCAGACGATGGTTGATTTGGGTGATGCAGAGGGTAAGTGAGACTCATCTACCTTTATTATCTCGGACCCATAGACTGATTTGACGACATGTGATGCGAACACCTCTTGCGATATACGCAGGAGGGATAGGTCATAATCTACTGCACCTAGTTTAGGGCTACAAGCCCTGTTCCCCTGGGAATAGTATGCTTTGATGTCTATCATGGTTGTTTCCAGGAGGATGTTCTGCATAGTATTGTTTGATTTCATTAGGCCAAGAGGGCCGATTCAGTTTTGTAGCAAAGTCATGTCTGAATTCATTAGGCCACGAGGGCCATTTCCCTGTCTAGTGCGGGTGCGTTTAATTGGGTTTTTGTTTAGTGTTGTGCTGGACAGGTTTCGCGGGTTGTGGAATTTTGTGGAGCCTGGAGGAGCCTTTGCTGCGATGGAAGCTTCTTGTGGCCACTCCAGGTGATATTTCTCCTTTACGAGTACCTTTCTTTCCTGTTCTGTGTGTATTTGTACTTGTCAAGGGGATACTTTTTGTTAGGGACCGGCAACCAAGGCATGAAGTCCCAAGTTTAGGCTAAGTACGTTTGAGGGAGGTCAGAGTAGTCATTGCCTCCTGTAAAGACATTGTTAGACATTGAAAGACCTGTTTTAGAAGGGAGTCCTAGTGGCTCTGTTCTGCTAGCCTGCTAGGCAGCCGTTCTAGGAGTTCTTGTTAGTAGTGAGGCAGTTAGAGAAGCCTGCTAGAAGATAATAATAATGATGTCAAGAAATCCTGAATATCCTAAAAGATGAATATAAATGCGAAGGTGTGTAAAAAGGGGTTCTAACCCCTATCAATGAAAAGAAATGAAATAAAAATATATAAGTAGTTGATCATTGCCTTGCGAAGGCCTGGTAGGTTCCTGGGGACGAGTCAGACCCGGGGCCGATACCTTGTCTTCCTAGGGGTGGCTTCTTGCTGGAAAAATAATATCACAACCAGGAAGGTTGGAGCGAAAATAAAAGTGAGCGTTAGAAAAGGATTAAGTGTCGCCTTGCGAGGGCTTGGTAGGTTCTTGGGTGCCGAGACAGGTCCTGAGACCGATGCCCTGTTCTCCTTGGGTCACTACGCTCAGCTCCCTCCTTTTTACATGCCCAAGTATGTTCATCCAATACCAATCCTAAAAAAAAACATGTACTGAACGAAAATATTCTTTGATCAGGCTATAGGAGTCCTCGCCTTGTAGGAGCTCCTAGTTGTGTTGTCTTTAGTTGGTCAGTAGTTCAGACTACCACTTAGGGCAACCTCTTTGACAGTTCTTTTTAGTTTGGCTGTGTTGGAGCAGCTGGTTAGTGACTCACTTCGGATCTTCTATTAGATGATGCTAGGCCTACTCCTTGTGGATGTTATGCCTTGGTTCTGTCCAGGGGTAGGGGGAGCATTGTGCTGAGTTTTAATATATATTTGTTTTGTATCAATTTGATGCTTCTTTGGTTGTTTATGTGCAGATATGTTTGTGGGTTCGACGGACTGAGTCGTCCTATCCCGTGGTCGCCAATGAAGGATGGATTTTAGGCCCCGGAACATGCCTAAAAATAGGAGAAAAATATGGAAATGCGGGGGAAAATGCTCAACCACGAAGGCGGCAGCTCGACCTAGGACGATTTTAAGCATTAAGTGCTCGACGGGCGCCCATGCGACACTCCGTGAATTTTCATAATTTTTCCGTGCGCCCGTGCCAGTCAGTAAAGCCGCAGGCCTGTCCGAGGGTCCGAGACGAACTCACAGAAATTTCCAGAACTCAGTTTCGATGCCGGATGCTCAAGATTGCCCAGAACCGGCCGACCGCCCGCAAGAAGGGCCAAAATTTGTGGAATGAAAAGGCATAGTAAGTGGGGGGTGCCCTTTGGGGGCTCCCCCCCCACAAAACTTTGCGTGAGGACGAGAGGAGGTTGTCGACCTGCACGCGCCGAAAAAAACGCGCCCCCCCTCCCCCCATCGATTGCTGGCTTGCAAAGAAGCCATAGTGATGAACCTCCAGGCCTGGTCAAAGCATCATGCCGAGTGAATCGCGGGTCTCCGCTCCCGCAATGGTGGACTGGTTGGAGAGAGAGAAAATCAGTCTTTCTCTCTCCTCTCTCTCTCTCCTCTTAGCCCCCGTTCGTGCTTGAAGGAATAGGATGGAGAGGGACGGCCGGATGGATGCCGATTCTTGACGGGATGAAAGAGCAATGCAAAACCATTGTAGATTGCTGATTCCAAGCAGAATTCATGGCTGGAAATCAATCGTGGGACGTGCCAAATTTAATGAAAAACCCGCAAGACACGGTAATAATTGTTTTTTTCAAAGAAAATGGTCTTTTGATGCAAATTTGGTTGATAAAAATGTGTTCATATGGATTGAGTTTTGAGTATGTCGTGCTTTGAGTTGGTTTCTAGCTGTTCATCATTTAAAAATCAGGAAAACATGTGTGGGTTAGCAGAAAATAGGGAACCGAGACATGAAAAACCATAAAAATGAAGGAAAATAGGGTTTTTTGGGCTAAAAATGATGCAATAAATTAATCCACACCTACTAAAATTTCTGTTTCTGCTGAAATGAACTAAGGGCCACAGCCCATAAACTGAACTTAATTTTTTAGCAATTAAAAAATGGGAGAAAATGGGAAAATTTGCGGGAAAATGATAAAAAAAACCATGAAAAATAGGGGAAAAATACATTTGGGGCTACGAAAAATATAGAAAAATAGGATTTATGTTTGTTGATGTATAGCAAGGCTGGGGCATGAAGTTATGCTTCAGTTCAGCCTTGTTTATATGTTTTAGTGCGTGTTTCCTTCCTTTCTCCACATAAAATGACAAGGAAACCCTAAAAGAAATGAATGCAATGATGCACTATCAAAATGGGGAATGGTAGAGTTGTGGAAAAAATGGTTAAATGCCGCTGAGCATGAGGAATAATTTGCTGATTTTATATGCATCGCATCTAGGACGGAATAATAATGATAAAAATTAAAACCTAGTAGCACGAAGATCACTTCGGTGCTAGGTGTTGCAGCGAAGCACAAAGCGGTTAGAAAGAAAAGCATGAAAGAGATGTTTTGCACTTGCACACTGCTGGTTTTTTTTTAAATGTTTGAGCACTAGACATCCACCAAATGCATAGAGCATGAAAAGAATTTAAGAAGTATCAGTGATTAGCTCCTGGACATGCATTGCAATTGGTTTATGAGGATATGACCTACGTTGAGAGGCAGTGAGATACCCATGCTGTAGGCTAGTCGTGGGATCCTAAAGGGGAAATCGAGTAAGGACAATGGTACATTCCTGGACATGCTTATTTGGTACCTTGAGCGACGTTTGTGCGAAATGTCTAAACGTTGAGCGGCGCATCGAGGGGCCAATCCCCAAGGTGTAGGAGAGTCGCAGAGGGTTGACGACATTCAGCCGTAGGAGGAACCCCATGTGTATGTGATTCGAGCCTTTTGGCTATGTGAAAGGGACTCCCTCTGAGGAGTAATATTGGGTTAGGATCAGTTGGACTACAACGTATTACAAACGCAATGTTTAGGAAGGCAGAGATTTTGATAGACGCTCCTGGCCGCGAGGCCGAGGGGTTGTCTTGTGCATAGTGACGAGGTCCGGCTAGTGCATGAGCCAGTGCCGGCCCGTTTTTAGGTCCATCATCTGTGCTGACATAAACTAGATCAATAAGACCTAGTAAAACCCTCTCCCGCACATAGTGATAATGCACCTCAATGTGCTTTGTTCTAGCATGATAGAATGGGTTATTTGCCAAGTGTATACTTCTCATGTTGTCACAATAAATGACAACTGGCCCATCTATAGGCTGATGCATATCATAAAGTAGCTTATGCAACCAAGCTACCTCACATGCAGCCATTGTTGTACCCCTGTACTCAGCCTCTGTGCTCGACAAGGCAATTGTAGGTTGTTTCTTGCTGCTCCAAGTGACTGCAACACTCCCAAAAGAGAACACATATCCACTGGTAGATCATCTATCAGAAATACTACCAGCCCAATCAGCATCAGTGTATCCATGCAACTGTATCTGAACCCTAGTCTCATAAAGTAGTCCATACTGCAATGTGGACTTCACATACCTGAGTATGTGGCTAGCCGCATCCAAATGCGGTTTCCTTGGAGCTTGCATAAACTGACTTACCAATCCAACAGCGTAGCTCAAATCTGGCCTGGTAATAGTCATATAAATCAAGCTTCCTACTATGCATCTGTACATAATAGGGTCTTCCAGAAGCTCACCTGCATCTGCGCTCAGCTTCACATTCTGCTCCAAAGGAATTGAAATAGGCTTACAGCCTGTCATTCCATATTTGGATAGCATGTCCAATCCATACTGCCTCTGCAAGAGCCGTATCCCACTTGGTGACCTAATCACCTCAATGCCCAAGAAATAACGTAGCTCTCCCAAATCCTTCATCTCAAACTTCTGCTTCAATAGCATTTTCACATGAAGGATATCTTCATCACTGTCACCTGTCATAATCAAATCATCAACATAAATGACAAGTAGCATAATACCTTTCTCTATTTTTTTCACATAAAGTGAGAAATCTGCCTTGGAAATCTGAAAGCCAATAGTGACAAGATACTGTCCTATCTTGTCAGACCATGCTCTAGGTGCTTGCTTCAAGCCATACAAGGCTTTCTTCAACCTGCAAACAAAGTCAGGATGAACAGCATGCACATAACCTGGTGGCTGCTCCATATATACCTCTTCTTGCAAATCACCATGCAAGAAGGCATTCTTTACATCCATCTGATGTAAAGACCATTCCTTTGATGCAACCATAGCGATGACTGCTCTTACAGTTGTCATCCTTGCAACCGGACTGAATGTTTCTTCATAATCAATGCCATATGTTTGTGCATACCCCTTGACTACTAATCTTGCCTTGTATCTGTTCACAGAACCATCTGCATTGTGCTTCACCTTATAAACCCACTTACAACCAATTGCATTCTTATCTTTAGGTAAAGGTACCAGTTCCCATGTAGCATTTGCTTCCAAAGAATCCATTTCTTCATCCATGGCTTTCTCCCATTTTTTTTTTCCCATGGCTTGCTCAAAAGAAGTGGGTTTTGGTTCCTGTATCACTTTGACCATATAGGCATAGTGAATGGCTGTAAATCCATCATATTTTAGCCTATCCACAGGATACCTAGCTCTGGTAGACCTGCACAAAGTAGGCTCACTTCCAGATGCCTTCAAATCATCCCTAGTCTTCCTTATTCCAGGTGTAACAACAAAAAGAATATCCAACTCATCATCAATGCTCTGTTCAGAGCCACTGGATTCACCAACCACATAAGAGTGACCTGCATTCACATCAAACATGGGCTGATCTACCTTCTCTTTTCCTTTTCGTGATACCTGCATACCATTATCTGCATTGCTTTGAGAAGATTCTCCTGATCTCAATCTTCCTGTCCATGGCGAAGAATGTGAACCACTACTAGAGGACGCTCCAGGTCCACTAATATCTTGTGACTGCTGCTGTGAATTCTGTGCAGCATTACCATTTTGTGCATCTACATGATCAATCACATTTACTAGTTTATACCAGCTACTCATCTAATCAAAAACAACATCTCTGCTCACTATAAACTTACGAGTAGAAGGATTATAGCATCTATATCCTTTTTGCTCTGCAGAGAGTAACCAATAAAGATGCACTTCTCAGCTTTTGGATCCAACTTGGATCTCAACTCATCTGGCACATGAACATAGGCAATGCTACCAAAAATCTTCAAATGAGAAATATCTGGTTTCTTACCAGTATACCTCTCCTCTGGAGTCATCCCATGTATTGCTGCAGTGGGAGTCTTGTTCATTATGTAGACTGCTGTAGCAATTGCTTCAACCCAGTAAAAATCTAGCAAGTCTTGTTCGTTGAGCATGGCACGAGATACCTCTCCAATATGCCTGTTTTTCCTTTCTGCAATTCCATTTTGTTGTGGGGTATGACTGCATGAATATTGCTGCTTTATGCCATACTCCTGCAGGAACCTTGCAAACTCATTTGAGAGGTACTCTCCCCCTCCATCTGACCTTAGGCACTTTATTTGCAGGCATGTTTCTTTTTCAACCATAGCCTTAAGGGTTTTGAAATTTCCAAAAGCTTCACTTTTCTTTTTCATAAAATACACCCAAAATTTTTTGCTATAGTCATCAATAAAAGTGACAAAATAATGACAACCTCCAAGAGATGCAGCTTTAGTAGTCCACACATCAGAGTGGATTAATTCCAATGGCTTCTTACTCTCTTGATCATGTCTAGGAAATGGTTTCCTTGCCTGTTTTCCAAACTGACAGGCTTCACATACCTTATGCATTTCTGCAACCTTGAATTTAGGCAATCCTGCAACAATATTTTGGGCTTGCATTGATTTAAGTCGCTGTACATTAACATGACCAATGCGTTTATGCCAGATATCAATATCTGCAACTACACCGGTCCCATGTGCAAACATTGCTGCACTCAATTCAGGCATGTCTGCTTCCAACGTAAACATTCTGCCTTTCTTCTTTCCTTTTGCTATCAAGCGATCTTTATTTTTCATATCCTCAACAAAGCATCCATGAGAATTAAATCTGACCTGCAAGCCCTGCTCAAACATTTGACCAACAGAAACCAGGTTCTTGGTGATATTCAGGACATGAAATACATCCAACAGGTATTTCTTTTTCCCATCCTGCATAGACAAAGTAATTTTTCCAATCTGCACAATAGGATGTGTAGTATCATCACTAGTTTCCACAAATCCTGGTTTTTCCATTTTCCTTGCATCCTGTATCCATTCTACATGACCTGTCATGTGGTTTGATGCACCTGAGTCAACATACCACACATCGTTTCTTTCTTCTACACTTGTCACAGAATTGGTCATGTGCTGCACCATAAACAAATGCTCATTTCTGTCATCACCCTGTCTACTGGAAGATGCATAATTCCCTTGTTGCAATTTTCCATTCATGATGTCATTCTACTTTTTATAGCAGTCTTTAGCCATATGACCCATTTTACCACAGTAGTAGCATTCAACATTGTTGTTTGCATTTTGGTCTCTTTGCCATCCACCACGACCTCTTTGGCTCCCCCTGCCTCTAGAGTTACCACGTCCTCCTCCATAGGACAGGTTTTCTTGAGTTTGCTACATATTCTGATTTCTACCATGGCCTCCAAATTGACCTCCTCTATCTCTGCCTCTACCTCTTCCAGCATTTGAGTAGAAGATAGCTTCTTTTGAAGTTTCTCCTGAAGAAGATGCACCACCATTTCTCTGCTCCTCAGAAATTAGAAGAGCAATCAACTCCTCAAAATCAGGAAATCTTTCACGGATGGAAATGGATGTTCGAAACTGTGCATAATTCTTTCCTAGACCATTCAAGGTCACAGAAACTAAATCATCATCTTCCATTAGCGACCCAATGGAAGCAAGTGCATCTGCAATCTTCTTCACCTTCATGTGGTAGTCATTGATGCTCATACTTTCTCTTTGCACATTGTGCAACTCTTGCTTGAGCTGCATTTTCCTGGCTTGTGTATTTGTGCTATACATTTTTGACAAAGTATCCCATGCCTCCTTTGGCGTACTTGCATCTTGAATATGCACAATCATAGAGTCTGAAATGCTGATAGATAGCCAGTACATAAATTTCCTGGCTTTCTCATGCCATGCTTTAAATGCCTGCATTTGCTGTTGATTGGGAACATCAGGAAAAACTGGTTCTTTTTCATTTCCTGCAACGAATTCCCAATATTCTTTCCCCATAAGGAAATTCGTCATTCTAAACTTCCATGCTTGGAAGTTGTTCTTGTCAAGCTTTTCACTGACAATCTGTGAAAGAGAATCAGATGCCATTACAAAACACTGCAAAAAATTCTGTCACTGCAAAGAACACAGCTTCAGCCTCACAAGGGCAAATCTGCAAACCTGATGAAAGTGATATTTGACCACACAATCACTTCCTAATGACGATTTTGCATCAACAGGCAACAAGGATGATTCTGTAACTCCCAATGTCTCTGTGCACAGGCATACGATACAATTTCTATAGTAACTTTTAACCGACCTATAGAACAGTGGTCGCACAGCATAAAACAGGGCCTTTTCCTGAGTGCATGCAGAAAACTTCCGCCTCCAAAACAGGCCCCGAAATGGCCTCAAAGCCCTTTCCCGCAGCATATACTGCCCTCTTGCTACACCGCGAAGGGAGTCTCAATCTGAGACAATGCACTCTTGCACTTTCTGGCTGTGCTACCTGCAGAGACTTGCTCCCAAAACAGAAAAATGAAAGCAACACTGGTTCTCTTACTAGAACACCGCGAACTTGGTTTGCTTTCTTGAGCTCCTTACCACGAACAAGACTCTGATACCATGTCAAGATTGTGGGAGAGAAGGAAGGAGTCTCACTTGTAGCTTTCTTGCTTGCACAATGGGGGAATACACACATGGGTGGAGGCTAAAAACAGTTTTCCTCTTCTTAGTTGTGTAAGCCAAAAAGAAATCAAGTACATAGAAATAGAAGAACCCTATATATGGGTCTCAAACCAAGCTCAACTAACTAAGGTGGCATACTAACTGAGCCATGAACTAGAGTAGATAAGGATAGCTGTCATCTAGCTATTATTCATGGGCGGTGTACCAACCACATCTGCAACTGACAAGTCGATGACATAAATGCACAACAGTCACCCTGGCATATCACGAGTGGAGCTTGATATCTCAACAGGATGCAGCTTGGAGATGGAGGAGGCTTGAGGATGCTTGAGCTCGCATCTAGGATCGTGGAGCTACCGGGGTGTGCGAGAGAGGAGGCAATTCGTATCGGCATCAAGGTAAGCTCACTACACTCATAGGATTGACGGTGCGTCGGCTAGGTGACAGATAGCCATTAGAGCTCGCTTGAAATGCTTGAAGCGCAATTAGGAATGGGTTTGGTAAGAAGACACCCTAACCCTGCTTCTTATCTAATCATGATTCCGTGACCAAAAAACGTCGTTCTCAATGGGCAAAATGATCCCATGGAATAGATGCGATACTTGTGCGACAAGTTGCAACATTGCATGGTCTTGTGGTTTGGTCACAAGGAAGAGTTGTCATTCCTTGGAATGAGGACAATCTAGAGCAACATGGTCGCCAGGATTTATTATTAATGTATGAAACCTAAGGTATTGGTTAAGTTGGGATAACAGGGTATGGCCCTAGCCCAAGGACAAAAGGATTAACGAACAAACCCTTGGGAATCTTGCCAAGTCGCAGTCGATCCCGGATCGAATGCTGGATGCATTCGGAGAGAAGGATTCACTCCTTAGCAGTTGGCCAAATAAACGACCACTAGAAATGATTGTGCTTGTAACAGTTTAGGAGCACTGTTTGCATTGTTTGCTCAAGGAACTAAAGGATGGAAAGATATTTAATGCTTCAGGTTGAAGGCCTGAAGGGAGAGGCGGCTTTAGTTACCCTCGACTGTCAGCCTGACCCTAACCAAGGGGGTTGTTAGCCGTGCCAGGAATGTGGACTGAACCCGCCGCGTGAGGCCTCTCTGTTGAGTGCTACTTAGAGCAGGAGGACGCTTGGGTGCCAGGGGGGCTCTGGCCGTAAATCCCTTGCCTTCCGGGCCCTACACAAGAGGCCAACATGACTCAGGATTGAATCTTGAGGCCCGCATACTAGTCTATGGGCATAATCTAGGATTAGTAATACCCGTGGATTGCTGATAGCCTTCGGGCGGATTATGGATAGCCTTCGGGTGGATTATGGATTAGTCTGCTCGGTGGACTTTATGGATGTATTCCAAAGATAAATAAGATAACCTATTGTAAAGGAACTTGTTTGACACTACTTTTCTACGTCAAGTGCTAAGATTACGTGAAGGAACCAATGTCTAAGGGGCTAATTAAGAAAGCTGCTTGATGCATGTCCAACTAAATGTGGTAGGTAATTAGACAAATAAAGTAACCTTGACGAAAGTGCGGTGGATGTGGCCATGGGTCCACCGTCCTATGGATGGGTGGTCCCGGTTGGCCGGGAACCTTTCTCAATCATAATGGATAGCAAGGAGATCTTCTAAAAGGAAATGAATAGCAAGGGTGCTGACCTAGAGTCTAGGTTACAAAAATCCCGGTTTGTGCTGTTTTAGGGGAACGGAATGGGACTCTGCCTTATGGCAGAGAGGTCGAGCCTTGCATCCCTCTCGTTTCCCATTCTTCTTGAACCAAGTGCAGCGTGAATCCGCTTTGGCCCTGGCGTTTCTGCGTAAAGTAGTTCGCTTGGGATTCGACGCTAGTTGCCATTTAGGAAAATGACCATTAGGGGAAACCCTGATTCAGGTCAGTCCTAAGTGGGAACGGTCGGAATACTTCTGCTACGTGGTAGACGCGGAAAGTCCTAGATCGCAAACCCCATAACATTCCATGGGAGTGCCAGGTGGAGATTTCTAGACTCTCTTTCTGATGGACTGCTAAGACGTGTCCTGAAAGGGAACAGGTGGACATGTTACAGTTGGTATCAGAGCCAACCAACGAAGGATCTGTTTTTATAAGAAATCTTAATAAGAAGTAAAGCAAATGTTGATGTAAGAACATTTCCTTACTTTGATGATGTCTTGCAGAATTATGAAGCATGGAACAGGTTCTTAGTGTTTAAAGTCATGTTTATGACCGCGATGCATTTCTCAGATTATTGAGAAGGATCGATATGATGAACGTCCTAGACCGTATTTATAATCCATCGCCTCTATATGTGGAATGGAGATGAATGGGTGTTTCAAGGATCTATTTTATTGCTGCCCACCGACTTGCGTACCTTCGAATCAACTTGAAAAGAATCAGGTGGATTGAGGACTTAAAGATCGTGAAGCTGTTCATCTTTGTTGAGGCTCACACAAATGTGACCCTACAGGTCGCAGGTCGAAGGGTTAATCAGAATAAGTATGTGTACAGGGAAGTGAGTCGAGTAATCCCTGTCCGACCGAATCAAGGTGTTGGGACGTCATGAGAAGAACATATATCAAAGAAAAAGATACCCTAATCTTCCAATGACCTATCAATTCTTGAAAATCGATGACCCCAATCCATACTATTACTCAGTTCCAGTAGCTGAATGCAACAACTTATTCTCCTTGAATTAATGTATCAACTTGTTCCATCGTCCCAATAATAATTTTACTTTGCCCATATGAATGGAATAAGACTTCTTTTTATCAATGACTATGAATATTGATAAATAAGTAAAGTGATTTGGTCACTTGGCTAAAAGCTAAAGTAGATATGTAATGTAATGTGGAATTCTACTAGGAGGAAAAGTCGATTCAGGGTCATGAACCTAGGTATCCATGAGTGTTTGCTCGGAATGGATTGGCTTAAACCTAATGACGCCCACTTTCATTGTGGAAAGGGCCAAGTTTCCTTTCGAAACTCTGAAGGGAAATTGGTCACAACTCAAGGAGAGGCTACGAAGCTGAAAATTCAATTGGCCAAAGCATCTTGGATTATTAAGGGAGTTAGAAAGGGACTACCTGTCTACTTGATTAAGCTTAATAAGCTAGATCAGAAGCAAGAGTCTAGTGAGGGACCTTGATGGCTAAAGGATTACGTAGACGTATTTCCTAAAGAGCTGATAGAACTCCCGCCTCAAAGGGAAGTGGATCATGAGATCAAGCTAGTGTCAGGAGCTGCGCCAATTGCAAAGAGACCTTATAGAATGTCCATCCTCGAAGCAATTGAGTTGAAGGAACAACTCAAGCAACTATTAGATCAGGGCTACATCAATCCTAGTAGTTCACCATGGGGAGCTCCAATGCTGTTCTAGAAGAAGAAAGACGGAACGCTTCGACTGTGTATTGATTAGAGAGGGTTGAATCAATCAACTGTTAAGAACAAGTACCCTATTCCTAGAATAGACGAGCTTCTTGACCATCCTTCAGGGTGCGAAGATTTTCTCCAAGATTGATCTCAGGTCTGGTTACTATCAGATAAGGATCAAGGAAGAAGATATCCCAAAGACGGCCTTCAACACAAGATATGGACACTTTGAGTTCCTAGTGATGTCATTTGGGCTTACAAATGCATCTGCCACCTTCAACAGGTTAATGTAAGATATCTTTAGGCCATATCTTGATGACTTCATACTCGTCTTCTTCGACGACACCTTAGTCTATTCCAAACAGGAAGAAGATCATGAACCCCATTGTCCTTGAGACAATGAGGGCACACAAGCTTTATGCTAAGATGAAGAAGTGTGCATTCTTCAAACGTCAGATTGAATATCTGGGATTCATCGTATCAGTAGAAGGAATCTTAGTGGATCCGGATGTTCTAGAATGGCCAACACCAATAACTGTCAAAGAAATACGCAGTTTTCTTGGGTTGAGAGGATGGTATAGGGTCTTCATAAAAAACTATGCTTTGATTGCAACACCTCTGACGAATCTACTAAAGAAGCAAACATCCATTGCATGGTCAACTGCCAAACAATCTAGCTTTGATAGATTAAAGAAAAGTTTGGTATCAGCACCTATCCTGAAACTTCCGGACCTCAGTAAGGAGTTCGAAGTGGTAACTGATGCTAGCACGCTTGCCTTAGGATGTGTGCTCATGCAAGAAGGTCATCCTGTAGCATACTCTTCAAGGAAACTAAAGAGACATGAGAAGAATTATGCTACCCATGATCTAGAACTGTTAGCTGTCATCCTTGCTCTAAAGCTTTGGAGACACTACCTGTTGGGTAACAAGTTTACTCTAGTGATGACGGATCATAAAAGTCTCAAGTGGATCTTTACCCAGAAAGAGCTCAACATGAGGCAACGTCGGTGGATTGAAGTGCTGGAGGAGTATGATTTTGAAATCAAATACCGACCTGGAAAGGAGAATGTAGTTGCCGATGCACTCAGTCGCAAGGCATTCCTAAATTCTCTAATCTTGCAAAATCCATCAACAGCTAGATCTCTAGCCACAAAGGTATCCATGCCAAACAACCCAATACTTGAGCTAGCTAGAGAAGAAACATGCCATGATCCAACCTATAAAAAGATGCTAAGCGAGATCCTTATCAAGGATCGAGACCCAAAGCTACATGCTAAGTATCATGAGTTCTCTATCAGTAGTGGACTTGTCTACTATAGAACGAGATTATGTATACCGGCAAGCTAGTCACTTAAGCAGAAGATACTTTGGGAAGCTCACGATTCCCCTTTCTCAGGACATCCTGGCTATGCCAAGACTCTCAATGCAGTTAGGAAGAGCTACTATTGGGAGAGGCTTAAAGGTGACATTCTCAAATATGTCACTGAGTGTTTGTCTTGTCAGTGTATCAAAGCTGAACATGTCAAAATGCCAGGAAAGTTGCAACCACTTGACATTCTCCAAATGAAATGGGAATTCATCAGTATGGACTTTGTTGTTGGCCTACCCCAAGCTCAAGGAGAATACAACTCCATCATGGTTGTGGTTGATATGCTAAGGTTTCACACCTTATTCCTGTTAAGGCAAACTATAAAGCCTCAGACATTGCAAGGTTGTTTATCAAAGAGATATTCAAGCTACATGGGTTGCCCAGAAGAATCATTAGTGATCGTGATTCCCTCTTCACATCAGACTTCTGGAGAGCTATCTTTGGGGCCATTGGGACTCAACTCTGTTTTAGTACAGCCTACCATCCCCAAACTGATGGCCAAACAAAGCGACTCAATCAAGTCATCGAGGATTTGCTAAGGGCACACTGCTGCCGTGAAACAAAAAGGTGGATTCAATACTTGCCTTTGGTTGAATTTGCCTACAATGCTTCTTACCAACAAAGCATCCAGATGACCCCTTTCCAAGCATTCTATGGGCATGACTATCGAATCCCCCTAAACCTCTCAGATCCAACCTTGAGGGTTTAAGCTTCAAGGCAGATGTTGGAAGAGATGGATGACCAAATGAATTCAATTAGACATGACATCCAAGATGCCAAGGATAGACAGAAGGCATATGCAGATTTGAAATGTCAAGATAGAACCTTCGAGGAAGGAGACATGGTCTTCATTCGCGTACGCCCAAAGAAGAGTTCCCTATCCTTAGGAGATTGCAAGAAGCTAAGTCCAAGGTATTGTGGACCATACAATATCCTCAAGTGCCTAGGACTCAATGCTTATAGACTGCAACTCCCTAAGAACCTAAAGGTTTATAATGTATTCCATATCAGTCTACTGAAGAAGTATGTACCTAATCCTAGCCATGTACTTGATGACCAACAAGTTGTAATGCCTAGCCAAGGAGTCCTTGAGCTACGGCCTGACAGGATCTTAGATGTTAGGGAGAGACAATTGAGATCCAGAACCTTGAGAGAATTCCTGGTCCAGTGGAAAGATTATCCCAAGGAGGATGCCACTTGGATGGATGAAAGCACTCTCAACCAACAATACCCCCAATTCCTCGCGAGATGAGGACATCTTGATTCCTCCAAGGGGGAGAGAATGTAATATTTCCACTTAAAAATATTATTAAACTCGACCTCCCCTGCACCGTGTAAAACTCGTGCAAAAGTTGTCTTCAGTGCCGGCGATTAATCTATAACTGCACGCGAGAAATTGAGAACTCCATCTTGGCAAAGTGAGGCCGGGGATTCAAACCCGCATAGCCGCGGGGAAACATCCTCTTGGGAGGAGGTTAAGAGGATAATTGTGCAATTAATTTCAATTTTTTTTAATTTATCCCTTTTTCCCTAGCCGTCGATCCACGGCTAGAGGAGAGGGAGTGTGGGGGGATGGGCTAGTAGTGGGCTACATGAGGAGGGGGGGGAGAGAGCCATGCAATGGCCACGTGGGGGAGGTCCCCTCTCCCCCCTTGACCTATAAAAACCCCCCCTAGGGTAGTAACAAGAGGAGAGAGAGGCTGCGTGAGGCTCATGAGCTGCCGATGTCAGTGCAAGAGGAGGAGGTTGCCGTTGTGCGTGCCGCAGGCTGCCGGTTATCGCCGCTAGCTCCACCATAGGCCATCATGCCGCTGCCATCCCCCTGTCAAGTCCACCTTTCTTCCTCCCGGCCAAACGATGTCATCTTCCACCACGTTATTTCGTGGCTGATGTCGTAGTCAGAAGCTCCTAGAAGCTTCTTTTAGGAAGCTTCTAAGGGGCTTCCTTAACACCCATTCCCGCAAGGCCCACATAAAACCATTCCTAGCCCCCGGTACTTTAAAGCCTCCATTCCCACAAGGCCCATTCACAAGATCCCTTTTTGCAAACCCCCTCGTAAGGCTTCAATTTTCGAAACTCCATTCATAGAAGCCCCATTCCCAAGAACTTCGTAAGAGGCCCACTCCTGCAACAAGCTTCAATTTCCACAAGCCTGCGCGTGGAAACCCTAATTCCTGCAAGCACTCATTAAGTTCCAATTTTGTAGCTCTCCCGCAAAAGGCCCAAGCTCCAACCCCTAAGGCCTTCCATAAGCCAAATCCCACAAGCCGGTATTTTTTTTCAAGGATCCGTACTTTAAAAGGGATCTCCTGCGTACGAGCGAGACGGGCAAAGATCTTAAGGCTGTGTACCAAGGCGAGTAAATTCGTAAATCGCGAAGGCAATCTAGAAGCCGAAATCACGTCTACGATGGCCCCTAAAAAGTCACAGGGTGCGCCTGCAGGAGGTTCATCTCCTAGTATTCATGTGGATATTTCCCGGAGCCCACAAGTCTAGGTTTTCTTCCTATTTTTTATTTCAAGTAGAAGTATTGCAATTATGCACGGTTATTTCATGGACTAGGATGCACTTATGCTTGTCAAATCCACCTAGCTAAATGCAATTGAAATAAATTGGCTATTTGAAATTTACTAGAAGAACTCATGATATGAAGTTGGTCATTGGTATTTTCGATGGAATGAACGAAAAAACATAAGGTGTCTATGCATTTTTAGGACCTTATTAGCAAGTTGCCTTTTGTGCATTGCAAAGTGACGAGCCTAGAACAACTGATGACTATCATTATAAGGTCAAAATTATTGTAGTACACCTTTGATTAGACATGGAAAGATTAATCGCATGTCGCATTTTTTTAGACAAATCTTTTTCGTAATGATTCATTAAGGAAGTTGTTATCAACCATAGGAAATAGCAAAGCATGGAAAAGAGTCTAAGGGCCGCATGAAATAGGTTAACTCCAGCTTCAATTGGCATGAATCTCATTTAACTACGTAGTAGTTAGGAAAAGGTTGCATGTTGCACATTCGTTGTACGCAAGAATTTCATTCATTAAGAGTAGTATTTAGGGAAAAACTGCATGGTTCATTTAAGCATGAAATCTTAAAAGCTTAGAAAAAGAATAGTGGCATGAGTCATGAATGCAAGTCTTAGTAGGATCAATGGAGGTTATGCCGAAATTTAACATGCGTTTTGGTCTTAACAAGAAATGTTAGGGATTGTGAATCCAGTCATATGTAGAGACAATGAATCACGTGCTTACGTGAATTATGACGTAATGCGACTAGTCTTCCCCCTTTAGGTCAAGTTAACATCCCTAGGAATGGTTGTCCTTGTCGCAAGACAAGTAAACTCGATTACCTAAATCACCTAAGCCGCAAAGGATTCACATAGGATGGTTCAATCGATATGACAAATACCCCAAGTGCTAACTAGGTTTTAGCATGAAAGACTCGACCTAGTTTCGCACTTGTTGCCAAGTCGAAACCCTTATACCCAAAGGTCCTACCCACATTCACGGAATGTAGGGACAATTGGACGCGCTTGCAAGTAACGATCTAGGATTTCTACCCTAAGGATCACTCGTTCACATGATGAAACTTGGATTGAGTTGGAATCCCTAGGATTGGCCTAGTGCAATTAGGAATGGGTTGGGTAAGAAGACACCCTAAACCTTGCTTCTTATCTAATCATGATTCCGTGACTAGAAAACGTCGTTCGATGGGTGAAATGATCCCATGGAATAGATGCAACACTTGTGCGACAAGTTGCAACGTCGCATGGTCTTGTGGTTTGGTCACAAGGAAGAGTTGCCATTCCTTGGAATGAGGTTGGTAGGTTTTTGCACAAGTTTAACTTGCAAGAGGATGAGTAGTCATCCTGTCATAACACCTTTCTTAGGAAAAATTTTCCAAGTTAAGGGAAATTAGGTATGTGCTTGGAAGCAAAGGATCAGTTTACAATTTAGAGCGACATGGTTGCCAAGATTTATTGTTAATGTTTGAAACCTAAGGTATTGGTTAAGTTGGGTTAACAGGGTATGGCCCTAGCCCAAGGACAAAAGGGTTAATGAACAAACCCTTGGGAATCTTGCCAAGTCGCAGTCGATCCCGGATCGAATGCTGGATGCATTCGGAGAGAAGGATTCACTCCTTAGCAGTTGGCCAAATAAATGACCACTGGAAATGATTGTGCCTGTAACAGTTTAGGAGCACTGTTCGCATTTTTTGCTCAAGGAACTAAAGGATGGAAATATATTTAATGCTTCAGGTTGAAGGCTTGAAGGGAGAGGTAGCTTTAGTTACCCCCGACTGTCTGCTTGACCCTAACCAAGGGGGTTGTTAGCCGCACTGGGAACATGGACCGAACTCGCCGCGTGAGGTCTCTCCGTTGAGTGCTACTTAGAGCAGGAGGACGCTTGGGTGCTAGGGGGGGCTCTGGCCGTAAATCCCTTGCCTTCCGGGCCCTGCACAAGAGGCCAACGTGACTCGAGATTAGATCTCAAGGCCCGCATACTAGTCTACGGGCAGAATCTGGGATTAGTAATCCCTGTGGATTGCTGGATAGCCTTTGGGCAGATTATGGATAGCGTTCGGGCAGATTATGGATTAGCCTGCTAGCTGGACTTTATGGATGTATTCCAAAGATAAATAAGATAACCTATTGTAAAGGAACTTGTTTGACACTGCTTTTCTATATCAAGGGCTAAGATTACGTGAAGGAACCAGTGTCTAACGGGCTAATTAAGAAAGCTACTTGATGTATGTCCAACTAAATGTTGTAGGTAATTAGACAACTAAGGTAACCTTGAGGAAAGTGCGGTGGATGTGGCCATGGGTCCCCGTCCTACGGATGGGTGGTTCCGGTTGGCCGGGAACTTTTCTCAATTGTAATGGACAGCAAGGAGATCTTCTCAAAGGAAATGAACAACACTGACCTAGAGTCTAGGTTACAAAAATCCTATGTTGTTTTAGGGGAACGGAATGGGACTATGCCTTATGGCAGAGAGGTCAAGCCTTGCATCCCTCTCGTTTCCCATTCTCCTTGAACCAAGTACAGCGTGACTCCACTTCGGCCCTGGCATTTCTGCCTAAAGTAGTTCGCTTGGGGTTCGACTCTAGTTGCCGTTTAGGAAAATGACCATTAGGGAAAACCCTGATTCAGGTCGGTCCTAAGTGGGAACGGTCGGAATACTTCCGCTAAGTGGCAGATGCGGAAAGTCCTAGATCACAAACCCCGTAACATTCCATGGGAGTACCGGGCAGAGCTTTCTAGACTCTCTTTCCGATGGACTGCTAAGACGTGTCCTGAAAGGAAACAGGTGGACATGTTACAAGTAAGTGGAATAGGAATAGAAGTTTGCAATTTGTGAAGCACTTCTTTCAAATTCTTGGCATAACCTTGAGCATTCTTATGGGGCTCTTGACGTATCACATTCAAGACACATAGCCAATACTGATTAGCTCTCTCAGGGGAAAACTCTCTTTGAAAGGCCGCAAAGAATAAGTTGATTGTGGTTATGGTTTTGGCTTCCAAGCCATAATACCACATTGCAGCTCTTCTTTTTAGAGTCATGTTGACAAACATTATGAGATGTCCTTTGTCTTGAATTCGGCAATTGAACATTAACTTTTGGAACTCACTGATGTGGATCTCTGCATCTACCTTTGCTAACCCATTAAACATGGGTAGAGGGAAACCTAGGGCTAGCAAATCTGACGTTCGTGTAGGTATTGCAATGGGTTGTGCCATCATGATGAACGGGTTTATTCTAATGGTCTATATTAGTGGAATAACAATCCCACTTGAGGTAGATTGTCTTTTCGGGGAAAGGGAAATGTTAGAGCTTCTCCTCCCCTATGAACTGACTAGGATATTTATTGGATCAAAAATACCTCTTTCTCAAAGATATTGGACTACTACGCTTAGAAGAATATCTCTTAATTATCTCAACTTATTGTCTAGCCCTTTCTGCTTTTTTTTTCCATTGAATCTCGGCTTGAAAGTGTCTATCAGGAAATAACATATATATTTCAATGCTCTTTGGCATACATTAAAAAATTGGTCCCTATTAACCAAGATTCAAAAGCTACCACTTATTAGTGGCTCACAAATGCACTACCTAAATAGGAAACTAAAACCGGCTCGACACTGGCTCTAGGTCTTCTAGATGTAATTTGACATGAGTGGAAGTGCTTCTAGATGAGGGTAGACTCAAGATCATTGCTCCAAAAGTGAAGAAAAATATCAAAAGATTTATGTTCTATTAGAGTAAAAACTCAAAATCCTCTTTGAAATCTTGTCATATTCTATATATGGTTTATTTTAAAGAACCATAGTTTTGATTGTAAATCATTCACCTTACTACCAAGGTTTTTCTAGAGGAGGATGGGACCTCTAGTCATAAATTAGTTCTAATTGTAAATGGGAAATCCTTTCAAGTGGGGGAATTTAGGAAAAAAAATCTAGCCCCTAGATCAATGTGTAGGATTGGTTTTTCTTTCTATATCAAACAATTAATTAAGAAGACTAGTTTGATTGACATTGCTAGAAATCGCTTCCCTTTCCTACCATGGGAAATTGTAAGGGAGGCATTATGGCAGTACCTTTAGCAGGGTTTAATGTGTGCTATTGCTTTTTGAAAGGGGGAGGGGCCTGATTTCACTAGCTATGGGTCATGATGAGGAGCTTCCATATCAAACAAAGATGCATCGGACAGTGATGAGAATGAAGGTACTTGTGTTGACCAAAGTGCCCATGGTGAAGTTTCTATGGTTGTGTAGTTCATCTCTTCCTTAACAACCAACAAGGGTATGCAATCAGATTGTGTTTTTTCAATGCACTACTTGGATAGTCACATGTGGAGGATTATATGTCTTACTCGTACTGTGTGTCATGAAATCTAATGTAGTACATCAAATTTCGAAAAATCTTATTATCTTTTTAACAATTTCGATGCTTCGCATCAACTTTTCATGAAATATTTTCACATTATTTGATGGACTACATCTAATGCTCCAAAAAATATGACAAGTATTGGAGACACTTTTGTTTTCTTCTTGTGTAACTCATTAGCTTACCAAAATAGTAGAAAAAAAGTATAATTTTCTTTGGATCTGATGCAATGCATCAAGGATGAAATATTTAATATGAAAATTTTAGGTTTTAACTATTGAATTTGATGCACTGCAGCAAGTCTCATTAAGAATTATCCAGAGAAGTTATATGGCATTTTGGATAAGTGGTGTTGTGATGTTGTGCATCCACTCACAAAAATCCTTGAAGGATAGATGTAGGGTAGTTGTGGCACAAATAAAATTAGTGCCACTAGTTGTATTCTTTGTCTTCCTTAGTGAGATTGACTACACACATGTTCTAACCTATAAGAATAAGGGTTTGCACATAGTAGACCCACTAGTTTTTAATGAAAGAGAAGGTGATATAACATGATTAAAGTGTTATTGGGCTACAAGTTCCAAGCGCTTTATCATCTTTAGAGGACATGAGAAATTGCTAATATAAAGTAATATATCTATACTCTTATCCATTGTTACATGGGGGGTTATTTATGAATTCATTAATTTGAAGGGTGGATAAACCTACAATATTTATGCTTTTGGGGAGAGGGACGAGTTGATCATGCTTCTAGAAGGAAAAGGAAGAGATTTGGAGATAGGTGGTGTTGTTTTTGCAAAAGGATTGAATGGGGAAAGTTGGAGAGCATAGAAGGAAAGGATGCTTCTGGGATTATAATTTACCTTGGGGAGGAGCTTGATTGGAATGGCATGAGAACTGAAAGTGGAGGCCGCACTTATTAGGGAGGAGCTTTCACTTGCTTTCGATATATTCTAGAGCCATGTATTTCATGGAGAATACTACTCATCACAGAAGAACAAAGAGCGTATCCATAGCCATAGCACCATCTGAGCTTGCAGGACAAGGGGTGTTCATCCAAAGGAGGTGAAGCCTATGCATAGAGGGACGTTGGCGCTATTTATAGAGGGTAGTCACCATGTTTATCTGGGGACTACTATATTGTGGACATTGGAAGAATGAGACTGCTATGACGAGCTTAGCTTTGCATGTGAGCAGCTGAAGGTGGTACCCACTATATTGCAATAATAATTGATGTGTTCTCTAAGTGATCTTTGGTGCTGAGGGAAGCATATTCTACTACCGATATGGCAGCTTTGAAGGCTAGGGTGTGATCATGTAACTAAAGAGACCTATATTATTTTGTGTCTACATGTATGGGGTAGAACTTATTAGAGCACATGCAAATCATGAAAAAGTAGTAGAGGAGGATGTACATTTCATGGCTTCAATGACTGCAATCTCAATTTCAAGTGGAAAACATAATCAAAGCATTAAATGCATTGGCTATAATCTAATTTGGGTGCCAGTCTAGTTTGCTAGCTGGGATCAAACAATGTGTTTCGTAGCAATTATCATCAACAACAAAGCCTCTGATTTTAGAGGCGGCATGTCAATTTCAACTACTAATTTAAGTAGTTCGAGTGCAGTTACTATAGTTTGATAAAGCTAGAAGCATCCATCTAGTCTGATGTCCATCTTGCAAAATTTGCTGAATAGATAGTGGCTTTCTTGATTGCACTATTGGTAGAACTATCATGATTAATGGTGTGTGATCCATTCTACTGCTCTTTGAGCTAAAGATGAAGAGGATTCTTGAGTGAATTTAATAAGTTATCTGCCATTACATTTTATACATCTATTCCTATTAATATTGACAATCCAAACTTGATTGGAAAAAGAGGAGGAAGGCAACACAAAACATACTAGCTTAAAGAAGTAGTTTTAAGATATTAGCAAGAATCTCATTGAAAGCACATAGAAGAAGAGTATTGAAGAAGAGCAAAAAACAAGGAAATTTGAAGAAACTTTGTCATTGCAAGCTAGACAATTGCAAGATAAAAGTGAAAACCAACTGCAAGTTTTATAATACTCCTTGAAGACTATGTCTAATCTCCTTAGCACATAGCTTTCTCATTGAGTCCCTTTGAGAGTGTATTGACATGTTTTTATTCTCTCTCTTTTATAACCTTTTTTAGTTTGCTTCAATACTCTTTTTTCGACATGCTATATCTCATTTCTTTAGTGTGAAGAACATTGGAATTATTTTTTAAAGTAAAACACATGAATTAAGGATATAATGATGCTAGGATTATTTTATACATCTCACTTTCTCCAAATTAAAGAAACAAAATTCTTATGGAGTACACAAAAGAGAAGTGTTCTTGCAATTGTACTAATCACAAAAAAGTAATTGTGGTGTGCAATATATAAATATAGTTAAAGACAATATCGCACATGAGTACTCTGATTTGGAGCAAAGATCCTCAATGAATGGCAATGGAAATATTCACAAATCAAAAGAGAGCTTTGGGGTGTAGTGACAACCCTTTAGTGTGATAGGGAGTATTTTATGGGAGCTCATGTAGTGGTAGAGACTGGTGTCTACTTCTTTTGGGCATGATAGCAAATTGCTTAACTCCTGATATTGCCACGTTACGGTGGATTGCATATATAAAGTCACTTAGCCCTAATTTTCAACATATTTCAGGTAGAGAAACCCTCGTGGTTATTGAATAATAAAAAGATATCCTTGTTTGACAAGAGTATCATTGAAATGTTGAGCACTCATTATTGAATCCCTTCCATGTGATCTCTACATAAGATACCTTATGAGGCTTTAAGAATAGCAAGGAGAAAGGCCTACCTTTCCTTGCTTAACAGACGATCAACAAATGGAGCAACACAAGTATGTAAATTTCATTTAAGAAATGCTAAGACTTTCCGGTTTATATTGACAGTATATAAATTGAATCAAATATGTACTATTAGAGGAGAATATATTTCCTAGTTCCATATACCATGCCAGTAGATCATGTTGATGTGAAGATAAACTTGCAAAGGTTGGATATGGATTACAACTACATCCATGCTTGTTTGAATAATTATGTGCTCTATAAAATGAGAAGTATCCAGACTTATTAAGAATTTTCAGAGTGTGGTAATCCTAATAATGGCCCTTGGGCCACTTTCCACTCACACCATCCATCCAATATATGTTCAAGGGTAAAATCACCATCTCTTTGATATCATAGAACTTGAAGAGCCAATTAGTAGGTGGTGTGTTGCACATGTACTTGAAAGTTTGTTAAAGATGCATGGCTAAAGTTTCAAAATGAGCAAATAAATTTTCATCTAGCACTATAAGGGATATAGGGAATATTGACATTTATTTTTCCCATGAAGAAAAAAAAAATTCAGGTACCACTGTATGTGTCGAAACAAGCACCCAATGATCAACACTTTATTGCTCAATATACTGAGGCAAGTTAAAAGTATCATTACTACAAAATTTTGGTGCATGTACTAACAAGCATACTAACACAAAGCAAAATATATACAAGTGTCTACATCACTCATAAGAAAAGACTTAATAGACACTTACCTCTACACTACTCATTTTGCACCACGTTCATTCAAATAAAGGTAGCTCCATAGCTCCTTCTTTCTCTTTGTTACTTATTTTTCTTCTTCTTCTTGTAGTTTGGGATGTTGATATATGCAAGATCTCAAGAAGATGTGTTAAATTCAAGCTAATATATAAGCTTGAAAACTCTATTTCATGTTGTTCTTGTACATATTTGTGTAGTTTCTTTTGTAGTTTGTAAATTAAAAAAGAGAGCATTATTTCCTTCTCAAGTTGGAATAATTGTAATTGCTTATTAAAGGGATGGAAGAGAGAGGAAGAGACGACATAGATAGCAAAGGAAGAGAGTTATTTTTCACTATATTTCTTTAGTTTCTTTTGTGGTTTGTTGTTTGCGGTTTGTTTAGTCTCTTCACTATGATTATGAAGAGACAGGGAGGGAGGGAGGGAGAGAGAGGGAAAGGGAAAGGGAGAGTGGGAGCTAGAAAGAGATGGAAAGATGAATTAAAAGAGAAAGAGAAAAAGAGAGGGAGAGAAAGAGAGACATAGAGAGAGGGAAGATCAAGAGAAAGAGAGAGCTAGAAAGAGGAAGATTAAGAGATTACAAGTAAAAGACAGGGAAGAGAGGAAAAAGAAAGGAAGAAAAAGGGAAATCAAGAGCTAGAGAAAGAGATCAAGAGTGAAAGAGATGGGGAAGAGACAATGAAGATATAAAGAGGGAGACATAGGGAGAGAGAGTGCTAGATAGAGAGGGGGAAGAGAGAAAGAGGGAGCTAGCAAGAAGAGGGCAGTCCCAAAAAGAAAGATGGAGAAATGGAGATAGAAAGAAGAAAGAAAGGAAGAGATGGAGTTAAAATAAGAGAAAGAGAGAGGTTAAGGGAGAATGAGGGAGGGAGGGAGGGAGGGAGGGAGGGAGGGGGATTAAGAGTAAAAGAGAGTGGTAAAGAGAAAGAGAGAAAAGGAAAGAGAGAGGGATGGACATACATACATACATACATACATACATACATACATACATACATACATACATACATATACACACACACATATGCACACACACACACACACATACATATATACATATGTGTGTATGTGTAAAGAGAGAGAGGGATAGAGAGAGAGAGAGAGGTCAAGGAAGATTGATGGAGAAAAAAGAGAGAGCTAGAGAGAGGTAAAGGAGAGGAAGAGAGAAATAGGTATAGAGAAGGAAGAGAGAAAGAAAGAGAGACATTAAGAGAGAAAGAGAGAGACAAAGAGCTCTAAGGGGGAGGGGAGTTGGGGAGGAGAGAGGGGGGAAGGGGTCACTCATAAATATCTAAGTATATCATGTGGATTCAAAAGAAAGGAGTTTTAAAATATTTTTTAAACACAATTTTCATACACAGAAGGGTGTCATTTCCCTGGGGAGGTCAGACATAAATATATGTATGTATCACATGGGTCAACATAAGGGATTTTTATTATATAGTCTTTACATATTTTTTACATATAGAAGGGTCCCATATAAAGGGGCTACTTATAGATTGAATAAAAAAAGGTTATGTTTAAAGAGGCCTTCAATGCATATGATATAGAGGGTTTACATTTAGTAAACATACCGAGCAAGAGAGAGAGAGAGAGAGAGAGAGAGAGAGGGGGGGAGAGAGAGAGAGAATAAGAGGAAGCGAGAGTTAAAGAATAAGAGAAAGGGAAAGAGAGAGCTACCTAGTGAAACTTAAACATTAAGAGAGAGAGAGAGAGAGAGAGAGAGAGAGAGAGAGAGAGAGAGAGAGAGAGAGAGAGAGAGAGAGAGAGAGAGAGAGAAGGAGTTTGAGACTACATTAAGAGTAAAAGAGGAAAGAGAAAAAGAGAATAATCTAGAGAGAAAAAGAGGCAAATATGGTTCGAAAGCATAATGACACATAGATCAAGTGATTTGAATACATTTACGATGGCTGGAAAATAGTGTCAACAGCTCCACTTTCTTGAAATACGAGAGGTATGTATGTGAATTTTAGAGTAAGAGACTCTTATTTAATTTTTATGATGAATCTTTAGCGCATATGATGGAAAGATGATTGGAAATGACTAAAATATGTTTGTTGATGCCCGCACTTCCAAAATTTCATTCATTTCCTTTACGCATATAAAAAACAATAAAACCACAAAACTCAAAACATGAGATTTAATGGAAAATGGTATTGTTTTTGGATTTTGGGGATCAAATGATGTTCATATGGCAAAAAAATGAGTATACTGATGAATCACACTTCATATAAGTCATACAAAATAAAAGACTAAGAAAAATCAATAACTTATATTAAAACAAATGAAAATTTTCATGAAAATTTGTGAAATAAATGATAAAATAAAGAAAATGTGTTTTTTGTCTTAAAAAGTACACAAATTAGGAGAATATTTGTAATTGTGTAAGGAAGATAAATCATGAGGGTTTGCTTGATTTTGTCTTTATTTGTATGTTAAAGTGCATGTTTAGAGGTTGCTTCTATGAAAAATTGTCACAAAATCTCTCTATATCTATGCAAGCAAGTAAAATGTAAATGGTAGGGGATGTGGGATTAAAATCCTAGTGACAATCCTATAGGTGTAGGATAGCCATAGCAACCATATTACTATAACGTGTCCACCTGTTCACTTGTAGGACACATCTTAGCAGCCCATCGGGAAGAGAGTCTAGAAACCGCTGCCTGGCGCTCGCACAGAATGTCACAGGGTTTGCGATCTAGGTCTTTCCGAGTCTGTCACAAAGTGGAAGCATTCCGGCCGTCCCCACTTAAGATCGACCTGAATCAGGGTTTCCCTAATGGTCAAGTTTCTCGGAGGTAACTAGCGTCGCTACTTTACGCAGAAACATCAGGGTCGAAGCGGATTTATACTGCACTTGGTTCAAGGAGAATGGGAAACGAGAGGGATGTGAAGCTCGACCTCTCTACCCGTAAGGCATAGTCTCATTTCGTTCCCCTAAAATAGTATAAATCGGGACTCTAGCTTTCTAGATTCTAGGTCATCGTTACCTTGCTGTCAACTTCTTTGAGAAAAGTTCTCGGCCAACCGGGACCACCCTTCCATAGGACGAACCCATGGTCACATCCATCGCACTTTCCTTAGGTTGCTTTAATTATCTAATTACCTACCATATTTAGTTTGACAAGCAAAAATAGCTTCCTTAATTAGCCAATTAATTACTGGTTCCTTCACGTAACTTAAGCATTCACACAGAAAAACAATGTCAAACAAGTTCCTTTTCAACAATTGATCTTATTTATCAGTCTTTGGAATACATTATATAATCCAGCCCGAAGGCAATTTCCATAATCCGCCTGAAGGCAATTCTAGCAATCCTCAGGGATCACTATTCCAAGTTTTCGCCCGTAGACTAGTATGCGGGCCTCGAGATCCAATCTCGAAGATCCAATCTCGAGTCACGTCGGCCTCTTGTGCAGGGTCCGGAGGCAAGGGATTTACGGCCAGAACCCCCCCTGGCACCCAATGTCCTCTTGCTCCAAGTAGCACCCATGGAGAGACCTCTCGCGGCGGGTTCGGTTCACGTACTCGGTGCGGCTAATAACCCCCTTGGATATGGTCAGGCAGTCAGTCGGGGGTAACTGATGCTGCCTCTCCCTCCAGGCCTTCAACCTGAAGCATTAATTATTTTTCCAGCTTTAGTTCCTTGAGCAAAGAAGTACAAACAGTGCTCTTAACTGTACAAACACAATCAATCCAGTGGTCATTTGTACGGCTAACTGCTAAGGTGTGAATCCTTCTCTCCGAATGCATCCAGCATTCGATCCGGGATCAATTGCGACTTGGCAAGATCCCAAGGGTTTTGTAAGCTGTGTTGCTAGTTTACCCTTTTTCCTTAGGTTAGGGTTTATACCTTGTTAACCCAAATTAACAAATACCTTAGGTTCATTATATTAAGGTCAATAAATTTTGGACAACCCCGTTGTCCTCACTTGATTGGTCAATTGCTTGCTAGGCAATTCATAATTTCCCTAACTTGGCAAATCAGCCTCAAGGAGGGGTGATGTAGCAGGATGACTACTCATCCTCTTGCAAAATAGTCTTGCACTTAGAACTCGCCAAACTTGCTCTAAGGAGTGGCAATTACTATTTTGTGATTTGACACAAAACCATGCGACATTGCAACTTGTTGCATGAGACAAGTGTCGCACCTAACTTGTGGGATTATTTCTCCCATCACATGGTATTCCTTGGTCAAGAATACCTTGGTCAAGATGTAGGGTTTGGGAGTCCTCTTGACCCAATCCAACCCTAACCCTGCTAGGCCAACAACGTCCTGGCCCTTAGGGTTCCTAACTTCCTTGCAGAAGTCTAGCATTTGGCCAATTTATCCTTAGGGTAAGAACCCTAGATCGTTCTTGCATGGGCGTTTAACTAACCCTAACATTCAGTGAATGTGGGTAGGACCTTTAAGGTCGAAAATATTAAGTCGGTTCCCCGAGTGCGATACTAGGTAGAATTTTATTGCGGCTTAGCTCTACCTAGCGCATTGAGGTGATCATCATTTGAGTTACACCATTACCCGCGATTCACCTAATTGATCTAATTGTCTTGCAACAGAAGGTGATCTTTCCTTAGAGATGCAAGTACTTTTCCTAAAAGATGTAAATAAATTGCAAGATATAACATTCCATGCAAATATGCGATTCATAGACTTTTTCCTTCTATGCAACTATAAGATGTACAATGACCATTTCTTTTCCTTGCCTAAACTATAATGATTGACAATTTAGGGCTAACTCGTATAAACCCTACGTTAATTTACATCAAGAACTATGCCCATAAACCCTTCGTTTAATGCATTGAATTCAAGCTTTAACATTTTTGATGGAGATGCATTTAAATTTTTACTCCATGCATGAGCGAATACCATGAGTCCAACATTAAATTAATCCTTCCTTCAGCAATTAACCCGACCTAAAGTGCAAGCATCCTCGCATGCAACTGGCAAAGTTCATAGTTTCCTTTCCATGCATTGCAGTTCTTTGAACAACATTCAATGGGCGTCTAAGATTATCCTCTATACGAATCACGTCCATGAATTTAAATCATAAGTGCAACATGCGACATAATCTCTATCCTTCTTAGCACGATATCATCTTCTAAGTTATGCGTACGTTCAAGAAGATTGCAACTACCCTTGTCGATGGGAGTGCGAGCAATTTCAATGAATTGGCATGCACTAAACTTTGTGAAACGAATGAATAAATGCATTTAAATTTTCCTAAAAACCATCATGCTTAATGCATCCCTTTCATGCGAGAATACAATTGGAACCTGGGCATTAAGATTCGGAGTGTTGTCCATGCATGTACTCGGGTTGGAAGCTCCTGCATGTGCGCCTCACATATTTTGTTTGGGGGCCATTTGACGTAGTAATTTTGTTCCAGCAACTCTCCTTTGGGTCACTTTGCGTATCGAATCTACTTCTGTCCGATATCTCCTCCTTCCGCGTAGGACACAGGACTTAGGGACTTGGTTTTAAAATTCCCAAGGAAGGCACAGGAGAATAGGGCTTATGGAAGCTTAAATTAGAAGCTTCCAAAGAAGCTTCCAATGCTTCTGTGAGACAGAAAAGGACTGTGGAGAGAGAAGATGAGGATGGAGGTGATGATGAGGAGGGTGGTGCTGACAACAATGAGGAGGATTATGATGATGATGGTGGCTGTTGAGGCGGAGTGGCACAGCGTGGCGCAACAGCGGCAGCAGGCGGCGTTGATGGCAATGGTGGCGAGCACGGCACGGGCAGGCTCACGATCCTCTCTCCCCTCTCTTTCTTCCCCACAAGCTTCAGGTGGGGTCATATAGGATAAAGGGGGGGAGATAGCCACACACATGGCTCTACATGCCTCCTCCCTTCCCCATGCACTCCACCACTCAAGCTTTTCTCACACTCATACTCCCTCTCCTTGCCATGCATCGGCTAAGGGGGAGGGGGTTATTAAAAATTTTGCACTAAATTATCCATTATTCTTTTGCTTTTCCCATGAAGGTGTTCCCGTGTGGGCTTGTGGTTTCAAGCCACGGTCTTCCATACACAACATGGAGCTAGAATTTATTAATGCGCGCGGAGGGAACACTTAGCCACCAACATTTATCGATGCGGAAGATTATTTTGAATTGCTTTTTGCGCATGGTGTGCGGGGTCTAAAATCATTAATATTTTGTCCAAAAATATTACAATTAATTTGTTGGGGGAGCTCTTTGTGTATATGAATTGAGGTGTTCATCACTTGTATGTTTGTATACTCCCTTTCTTAGAGTTAGGAAGGGGAAAAACTGTTGGACTGCAAATTGATATAAATGTGTGATTTATTTAGAGTAGTGTATAACCTCCAGATGCTCTAGGCCATGAGGCCGTGAGGATGGTTTGTGAGCATAGGAGGCCTCTGGCTAGAACCCTAGAGTCTGTGTTGAGGGTATTTTATGTCTCGACACTTGTACTTTGCTTTGGTAGAAGACAATGTCACAATTGGTTGCTTCTTACTAATCCAAGAGAAGATTCCTGAACCTAAAGAGAAACAATATCCGAAAACTAATTTCTTAGAATCTTAGTCATCTGCCTAATCTGAATCACAATTTCCCATAAGAGCACTCCTGGAACTGTATGTGATACTATAGTTAAGAGTTTCCTTCAAGTATTTGAGCACCTATATCCTAGCTTTCCAATTACTTTCTTGTGGTTTTTTTGAGAACCTACCCAAAACACCAACAATAAAACTAATATCTAGCTTGGTGTCACACAAGTAGATGAGGCTGCCAACCAACCTCCTAATGTCTTCTAATGTTGATGTATCTTTATGGAGAACTTCACATTGACCTCCATAGGTGTAGCTATTTTCTTAGACTCAGTCATACCAAATGCTTTTAAGATCTCCCATGTATACTTCTTTTTAGAGATTAAGATTTTTCCACACTTGAATCCCAAAATAATAGTACAATGAGCCCAAGTCTATCATTTCAAACTCAAATCTCAAATCTTTTCAAGTCTAATGGATCATATCTTCATAGTCACCTATAATAACAAGGTCATCCACAAATAGGACAATCACTACAAACTTTTCACCATCCCTGTAAACATACAAGTTAGCATTCGAGGCATATATTTTGAAATTCAAGCTTAAAAGGAATTTATCTATTCAATGGTACAATGCTCTAGGGTCTTCTTTCAGCCCATACAATGCCTTTTTTAGCTTACAAACTTTCTTCTCAAATTGGAAGGCCTCTGCTCCTAGTGATTGAATCACGTACATCTCCTCCTTAACGTCTCAATTCAAGAACAATGGTTTAATAATATCTAGTTGGTAAAATTAGCCATGTCTTATGAGTGGCCACTGCAAGTACTATGCGAATAGTGGTCTAATCCATCAGCTATCTCCCTAGGTATGCCTCTTCATCAGTAGACACTGTGCAACATCATCAACAAGCCAAAGTTGATCTTCATCGATATGCTTGAGTGATGTGAGCTTGCACACTAACAAGATGGGGATGTGAGTATGAGCTTCCCTTTGTATCTATCAATAGAGCATGAGATAGAGGGTAGGGTGAGTGAAAAGTCATTTTTCTTCAATTACAATGAGATGTGAGTTCTGCGGAATGGAATGTTCCACACAAGGATTGGCTTCTCAATACACATAGCACAATTTGGATGGAATGCATGCATATAGCATACATTGTTCATTAGGCATACAAAATTCACACAAAATTGATAGTGAGGATTACATCAATGGATTTCAAGAATTAGGTTGCCCTCTTGTATTTATCAATAGAGTGTGAGATAGAGGGGGGGTAGAGCATGACCAACCTCTTCTTTAACAAACTGACAGGTGAAGTTTGAGGAAAGTTATGACAATTGGCAATTAGGTACATTCTTGTTTCCCTCTATATATACGAATGGGAGAAGCAAGGGAAAATAAGAAGAGAAAGAAGGGGAGCACAAAGGGAAGAGATGGGAGAAGACCATGAGGGGGTCAGTGTATGATAGGGAGGGAGAGGAAGAAAGAGAGAGTGAGAGGGAGGGAGGGAAGAAGGCTCTATGTGTGTGTGGGTAGAGAGAGAGAGAGAGAGAGAGAGAGAGAGAGAGAGAGAGAGAGAGAGAGAGAGAGGCTAGAGAAAGAAATGAAGAAAATAAAGAAAGAGAGAAAGAGAGTGAGGGGAGAGGGGGTAGGATGGTTTGGGGAAGGGAAGTGTTTTTTAAATAAATTTAAAAATAAAAATAAATACTTAATTTGTTTTTGTGTGGTGTTTTTTGTTTTTTTTGAAAAAAAAGTGAAGCTCGCCCTCTTTCACGTGGGTGTGTCCCACACAAGGATGTCCCATGGTAGGGGTTCAAAAATTAGATTGATAGAGTAAAACTTGGATACAATGGTGCACATCATGGGATGGATTATGGGCATTCATGTGGGCACGCAAAAGGGGTTGATATGCGAAAGCATGGAAAAATAAAGTCGAGAAAATCCATACGTTGGATTAAAGTGTAGGAATAAAAGAAAAGTGGAAAAGATGACAAGAACATAATTGACAACTCAAACAATGCATCTGGTGCCAAAAAGGTGTGTTTGCATGGAAACAAGGCAAAACAATGTGTATGTAGTCGCAATCAAAAAGTAATAATGAAAAATCTATGCATGAAAATGGAGTGTTAAAAAAAGAAAAAAGGGCTAGTTTGACAAGTCACATAGGGATGGCAATAAGTTTTAACATAATTCTAACTAGAATAAAGCATGTTCACATAGAGAAATTACAAAAACGCAAAAGAAAAAAACTCGTAAACACAAAAAATTAAAAACAACCAATCTGCGCATCAGAATGACAAGATGTAGAAAGAAAAAAATTGTGCGATCAAATTGAGAAATTAGGGCTTTAAGGTCAAATCTCTATTGCAAGGCTAAAAAGGCATGTTCTCATGGAAACACATCTAATTCCTATAAAATCCATCAAAAATTAATAGCAAATGAACCATAACTCAAAACAAAAGGTTGTAAAAAGGAAAAGTGTCCCATTTGAAGGGACAAATAGGACTATGACATTAGATTCAAGTTTCAATGAAGTTAGGGGGCATTGATATAGAAAATCCACAAAATAAGGAAACTATAAAATGGAAAAGAAGAAACCCTTGGGGAGGGGGTGTGACATGATGGATGGGCACAAAAGGGACCCCAATAGGATATCTAAAGCAAATTTTATTGATTTAAGATATGTGAGTACTATTTTCATGATTATATGCAAAACACATGTGTAGGGATGTGTCTCCACACTTAGGACCTTAACGAACCGATTGAGGTGATCAGTAGGGGCCATGAAACTGACAAAAAACCAACCCTTGTGTCCCCACACTTAAGGCATGACATAGACGCATATTTGTAAGAGTAGGGTTCAACAAAACACTTGGCCCATGTAGTAGTTGATCGATGCAAACAATTGATGGCGTATGCGATGCCAAAGGTGATGCAAAAGGTGCCACGGCTTATCACGTTAGGCATTAGCATGGTAGGAACTATGCAAGTAGCACCCAGGAAGATAGCATTTTTTATGAAGATCATGGAGTTGTTATTGACAAAGAATAAAGTACTCAAGCCACAAGTCACTAAAGGAGAACATGTTAGTTCACCCCCAATTCTCGCATTCCTTGATGAGGAATGAAGAGAACCCACATACATCTAGTTTAGAAGCTATCAAGATGGAAAGGCTTAGAGTGGAACTACACTATCATTTACAATTAATGGTACATCATTGTATCCTAACCCAGCTGGCATAGGTGCGAGAAGAAAGGCTAGGGAGCCTTATAGTGCAATGCGTAGAATAGAGTGACATGTCCTATTGTGGTTGCAAAGGCTCGTCTCATGCATGTTTCTTCCTTCCTCACCACCTATCTCTCTTTAACTTCTCCTCTCTCATGCCACCACAAGGTTACCATTGTCGTGCCACTATGCGAACACAGTGTGAAAAACTCTACAGTGCATCCTCATTTGGCTTTCTTATTGATCAAGAGAGTCAATGCCATATTAGTCATTAGTGTTAGTGTCCGTAGTGTGGATGGTTCAAAAATACTAGATTTTTGGACACATTTAACATATTTTTCATATTTTGGATATTATTTCTTCTAAATATCCAAAAGTTGTAGACAAATTCTAGAATAGGATGACATATTAAAAAAAGCAAGTAGCTTTCATACATTTTTGGGGGATTTTATGCACAAAGAAGAATTGGAGAAATTGCATGACATGCGATCACAGTTTACAAGCAACAAACAACACTCTAAACAGGGAGAAGAAGAAGGAGTGATTTGGGAGAATTCTAACCAAGTGTCCTAGTATTTTTGGTCTACAAGGGATTTATTGTCTCAGGATGCAAAAAATAAATTGACAAGCTTCACCTCTATGAGTATTCTTCTACATCTTCTATTTCTTCGAACCCCTTCTCTTTCATCAATTTCTCTCCCTAAATCTCCCTTCACCCTATTGTTTCTTACCCGTGTGGTAGACTTTTGACCCCAAACACTCCAACAGTCTAACGTGCAAAAAGTCAATAGGAGGAGTGTAAAGATGGGAGATTCTGCATGTTCAAGTGGTGGTGATGCTTTACAACAGATGATTTCTTTGTTGCAGTAACAACAATAGTAGTAGTTGCTTTTACAACAGCAGATGCAAACTCGGTAGGAAGCAAAAAGAATTGATTCCTTAGCTATGAATGCATTGCTGGCAGTGGGACATGAATTGAAGCAATTTAAGGGTCAAAATGTTTCGACCTTCATCTAGTCGTATGAAGAAAAGATGTTATTTCATGGGGTATCGTAGTATGCATGGAGTGGGTATCTCTGTTTAGCCATACATGCACTACATAATCAGATTGATGAGTTGCATAGAAGAGATGCTAATTGGGTAGCTTCTAAGAAAGCTTTGAGAGAAGAGTTTTTCTTGGAAGATGTAGGATTGGTAACTAAAAAGAGATTTATAGATTGGATTGAGATGCCCAATAAAGGGTTAGCTGCTACAGCTTTGCTCCATGAATTTGATGTTGGCATGCGCAATTGGATATTGATGAGCAGCAATCATATGAGAATTAAAAAATTGATGTGTTTCTGAAGATTGTAGATCATGTCTTGTAGGAGAAGTTGACTGATTGTATAGAAGATGCCTCTTCTAAAATGGGACTAAAATCAGATTGGGCTAATGTAATTGAGATAGTGCTTATATTCCTAAAGAGAGAGTGGACAATATAAAGATGGGATACAGACACCACACTTGCCAATGCTTAGAAGGGGACTGAAATCGCAACCAAGGCACCTCTGCCTATGGCAGAACAACCGGCTATAGCTTTTGGTTCAACTCTTAAACGTGATGCTATGGATTAATTAATCAAAGGCATGAGTAGTTTGAGGCTGAATTTGATAGAAATCTATGCAAAGGTCAAAAAACTGGATGTTAAGATAGAACAAAAGGGTATCGCAATAGCCCAAAGACCGTACAAAGAAGGATACAAGAGAATATGCACTTGGTTTGACAATTTACAGCATGAAAAGTGAGATTTTACAGTCTGCTATGAAGTGGAAGTGAAAAGGTTAGTCTTTTGAAAAGATGGCAAAATACATGCAATAGAAACTAGTCTTCCAATAGAGCCAAATTTTGGAAATGGTGGCATACAGAAGAGGTTGGAAGAGATGGTATCAAGGTCAAAAAATAGATGCAACCACATATGGGTTGAGAATTGAAAGGGCCAAACAAGCTCTTAAAGGAGGCATGAAGCAAAATCTCTCCTTTGGATGTAGGCATTAGATTGCATGGAAAAAATAAAAACAGCAAAGTCTAAATTGGCTGATGCAAGTTAGAGTATATGAGGGAGAATAGGATGGAGTACACCATTGGATTCATTTTCAACCTATGCTTATTTGGATGATGTTCATAATCAAGAAGCTCTTATGGAAGAAAAGAGAAGAAGAGATGAAGACATTGCTGGTCCTTCCTCTTCAAGCCCATCTAAATGCATAACACAAAGTAAAATGGAGAAATAGAAAGAGGCTAAAAAAGCCATACATGAGCATGTTATGGAGGATGCATGTCAAGAGAAGAAACAAGAAGGGGAGAAAAGGGGCAAGCATCCCGGTTACAGGTTACAATCAGATCTTGAGACTACCAAAAACCTTAAAAAGGTCTTAGAAGATCACCTACTTGCACTAGAGTGGAATTTACACTTGACGAAGTTCTTGGAATCACAAAGTATGAATTTCATGATGCAATCATTGGTATGCTGAAATGAAAAAGAGAGTTTGACGGTGAAGTTTTCCAAGAATTGATGAAGGTTGACAAAGACATAGAGAAAAAACTTTAGAGGGAATATAATTATGCATGTAATGCTGATTTGGAGTAGGATGATGTTGAAAATGGGTTAAATGGGAGTGTAAACAGCAAGCTTGTGACTGAAATTTGTCTTATCGGTAGCAGTATGCATAGAGAGAAGGCTCTGTACATTGGGGATGCACATCAACAAGTACATGAAGAAGAAGATCCTCATTTTATTCCAAGCAATCATTATTCATGAACACATTGGACTCATTCTACAACAAAGACAATTGTTAAAGTGGGAGAAAGAGAGATGCCTTACAGAGCTCTCTTGGATCATGGTTCTGAAATCAATGTTATGGTATGCAACTTGCATGAGAATGGAGGTTGGCTGATTGATGTAGATACGAGATGGTGCATGTGCGCAACAAACAATTCATCAGGGGATCTTTATGCGGCTTATTCGAATGTACCCATGACTATTGGAGATGTTAGGGATGAATATCAATTTTTTGTGCAAGATTCATGTAGTTATCCAGTGATTTTGGGGCAGCCCTATATTTCAGAATCAAGGTTGGAAACAAAAGCTTTGGATAATGGTTCTTCATATGCTCGAGTTCAGAGTAAAGACAATACAAAGGCGGTATAGTTTCTCACTATTTGTGTGAATCATCCTTGCAATCACGATAGGTTGTGAGATAATCCCATACCTTTGAATGCATGAGAGTTTAACGATTTTTAGATAGCACTCTTTTATAAGTGGAGGCTATGGCAATGCCACTAGGAAGATAATTATGCCTCCAAGAAAGGGGAAACTTGTGTTTGTATCTAGATTCTAAGAATGGACAACATGTAGTCTTGGCACTTTTAAGAATATTTCAGTCATGTGCAAGGCTGAAAAGAACTATGTAGGATGGGCTGAAAAAAAGCTAATGACATATGGTTTGATGGTTGCAAATGAAGGTATTTTAGGTGTGGTTGATGTTGATACAGTGACTGAAATTTTTGCAGCAATGAATGCTAAAAACAAGATAGAAAAATAGGTTATTTATGTTGACACTTTAGAGATGTATGAAGTCGTTAAGAGTTTGCAGAGCATGAATGTTATGGGCTGCAAAATAGGGCTGAAGCAAGGGTGGATACATAGTACAAGATAGTTGCAAAGAAGGTTAAGCATGTGGCTTTGCCTTTACTCAATAGCCTAGTTTACAAGATCCACATGGAGTAGGACATCAATTTACATATGAAACTTTACAAGAGCTGAAAATTGGTAATACAAGCTTCCTTTTTCCTACAAAAAGAGCTTGTTTCTTGCAAATGTTGGCAAAGGCATGGGAAAGCCTTTGCGTTTCAACCTGATGAAATTGGATGTGTTGAACCGACCATAGTTGCACCTATGGTGACCTTTACATTACCTCATGTGCCATGGAATTTAAATCCTATTCTAGTGGCTTTGGCATATTTGCCTAAGTTGTGGAAGCTTTTGAATGAGAAGATCAGAATTATGGATTTTGGAGTCCTCTTTAGCTGCATATTCCAATCAGTGGTTTACTCTTCCAAAGAAGAATGGTGCTTTGAGGTTTATACAAAATTTACACCCACTTAACAAAGTCACCATAAGGAATGTTGGATCATGCCTGATAGTGGTTGAATTTGCAGAAGCATTTGTAGGTAAGGCAAATTACTTTATTGGTGATTTATATTACAGATATGATCAGTTCCAGCTTGAATTGGAAAGATGGGATATCACTACCATGAGAGACCGCTTGGATTGGTTAGGATGTGTATGATTCCACAAGGAGCAACCAATTTAGTGGCACATATGATGAATGCTATGCATAAAGTTTTGAGGGAGTATATTCCTCAATTGACCTTACCCTTTCTTGATGATGCGTCGATCAAAGGATGTGATATCTACGAGAAGAATAAAGAGTTAAATGAGCATGGTTGTAGAAGATTTGTGGCTAATCATATTGTTGATTGTGATAGGATTTTGAGCCGTCTTGAAGAAGTGCATTTGACTCTATCAGGAGAAAAGTCAGTTTTGGAGTGGAGGAAGCATTGATTATTGGGCACATGTGTGGACCATATGGGAGAAAGCCGTCACCAGTAAAGATTGATGCCATAAGCAGGATAAGGGAGACATGTTCGAATGTAGCTGAGGTGAAGATTTTTGGGTGTGTCTTTTACTTGATATGGATATCGCATTTTGCTCATGTGACTGAAAGTTTATATCAGCTATTGAGAAAAGGGCAAAAGTTTTGGTGGGGTAAATAGCATACAAATGCAGTTCAGAAGATAAAGAGCTTATTGATTTCAATTGCAACACTAAAGAGAGTAAATTATGAGAATGGGCAGCGAGTGGGTAACCTATTATTCTCACTGTTGGTGGATACAAGCCCAATTGGCATTGGTTGGGCAGTGGGTCATGATGATGCGGATGGAAATAGGTATGCCATTCGGTTTGGAGCAAAGATCCTCAATGAATGGCAACGGAAATATTCTCAACTCAAAAGAGAGCTTTGGGGGTGTAGTGACAGCCCTTAAGTGTGATAGGGAGTATTTTATGCGAGCTCATGTAGTGATAGAGACAGATTGTCTACCTCTTTTGGGCATGATAGTGAATTTCTTAACTCCCGATATTGCCAAGTTACGGTGGATTACATATATAAAGTCACTTCACCCTAATTTTCAACATATTTCAAGTAGAGAAAACCTCGTGGTTGGCATGCTTGTAATATCCCAAAGGCATAGGCATGCATGAACTGCCCAATAGAAGATAATGGAATTATTCTTTAGATAAAAGCAAATTTTTTTGAATTTCCCCTCTCCTCCAGCCGACTGTCGAGCTGGAGGAAGAGGGGATTAGTATGGTGGGCAAGCTCCTTTCTGGAGCTTGCCAAAGCTTGTGCCCATGCCTGCTGACACACAAGGGAGGGAGGATCCCCCTCCCCTTACCTATATAAATGGGGGGGGGGGGGTTTTGAAAGCGTGAGGACAAAGGGACACGCTGCTGTAAAAACCAAAAGGGCACGCTGTGTAGAGACTCATGAGGGAGAGAGTGAAGTCGTCAGATGCTGTGCTATCATGACGCTGGGCGCGAGAGAGAGAGAGAGGTGGTCATCGCGCTGGAAGAAACGCCGCCGTTGCAGTCCAACCCGGCTGTCTTCCTTTGCCGCCATTTTTCAATTGTGTCCCCCCTCCCCCCCCCCGCGGTAATTTCTAGAACCCCCCTTTCCCCCTTCCAAAAGGTTTATCCTTTAAGGTTACTTTTTCCCCCCTTGGAATGTCCCCCTTAGGGCTCTTTAGGCCCTTTCTATACCCTCTTGTTTACCCCCTTAAAAATTCCTCTCTAAGGCTCCCTTAGGGCCTTCCCCCCCCCCATAAAAGGTTACCCCAAACGTCCTTTTCCTCCCTCGTATTTTAAATCCGCCTTAGGCCCTTTCCTATAGCCTTAAGACTACCCCCCCTGAATTCCCTCCTAAGACCTCCCTAAGCCCTTTTTCTCCCAACCCCTCAAAATCCCTCCCTAAGGGTTTCCTTAGGCCTTTCATGTCCTTTTTCCTTTTCCCTCCTAGCCGAGGTTCGTAAGTGATTGTCAAAACAACCCCTACCCCCCGAGAATTTCAAAGCCTTCATGTGCCCTTGGATATAACACCCCATCCAAGAAATTTCCTCCCTAAGGACCCTTATACTCCCTTTTGTTTTACACCTTTTATTCCCCGTTCGTGTGAGTCTTTATAAGGCCATTAAGCCTTTCCCATGGCTTTAATGGGCCTTATTCGCGAAAGATTTTGAAACACCCCCTTTTCGAAATCCCTACTTCAAGGAGGAAGCCTTCTAAAACTGCTTTTGACGAACAGTGCAAGTTATCGCAAAAGGGAGCCACGGCGGAATTTCAAAAAGGAGTTGTAAAGCTGCATCCATGACGGAAATACTGCATTCGCGATGCCTCCTAAGAAAGCCCAAGGCGCAGCGGCAGGAGGGTCCTCTCCTAGCATCCACGTGGACATCTCACCCCAAGTCCAGGTTTCCCTTCCTCATTTTTATTTGGTATTGTTATAACTCAATCGTGCAAATGATAATTGTTGGAAATAGGATGCATTTTTTGTCTTAAATGCTTTAGAAAAATTAGCTCACGACGGAGAAATTTAGTCATTAATATTTTCAATAAAACAAGTAAAATAAAGGGAGCATAAATGCATTTCTAAGTAAATAGCTTTATGCAGTGCAATGAATTAAAATTAGATTAATGTCCATTGTTATAGAACAGAATTAAGATAGTATACCTCTTTTAAACATGAAAGTACAAACTGCATATCGCATTATTAACCCATATCCTCTTCGTAATGAATCATCATGGAAAGTGCTAGGAATCCCTTGGAAAGTGCAAGGCATGAAATGATTGTTACGATGCATAAACTCTAGGCAATTATCGTTTGTCAACTGCATAAAATATTAGTAAAAGGTTGCTTGTTAGCATGAATTTTGTTCGCAAGTTATATGAAGATTAGTTGGAGTTAAGCTAACCTATGCCTGACCTTAAATCGATAAGTTAGGGTTGAAAATAAATTTACACGTAGACAACGAGTCATGTGGAAATAATAATGTAATTATCATCAAGAGTTAAACAAATTGGCATAGACCTAAACACCTAAACCGCGGAATACTCATGTAGAATGAGTTAAATTCCAGGAAATTCACTAGGAATTAATACGTGACCTAATCGTACGTATTGCTAAAACTAAAACTCCTATACCCTAAATACTTGCCCACATTCACTGAATGTAGGGATAGTGAAACATATTCGGGAAGTGATCTAGGGTTTGTCCTTAAGAATCTTACGAGATGGAACGTGGAACCCTAGGACTGACAACGTCAGCCTAATGTAATCAGAAACAATTTGTTTCGTGACTCCATTTGATGAGTAGAATAGTCTTATAGTTCGACGTGACACTTGTGCAACAAGTGCGGAGTCGTATGATCTTGTGATTGGATCATAAGGGAATGGCCAATTCTCGCAATGAGGTTTGGCAAGTCCTTACGCAAGTTGTCTTGCAAGAGGATAAATAATCATCCTATTATAGTATCTTTCTTGAGTAAAGATAATTGTTTGGAAGCAAAAGACCACAGCCAATAAACTGAAATAGTCTATGAACTTAAGGTTTGACCAAGTCGGGTTAGTAGGGTACGCCCTAACCCAGGATATAGGGGATCTTGCCAAGTCGCAAGTCATCCCGGATCGAGTGCTGGACGCATTCGAAAGGAAGGATTCATTCCTTAGCAGTTTGCCAACAAAAATGACCAATGGAAATGTTTGTGTTTGTTACAGATTTAAGAGCACTGTCTGGCTTTGTAGGATCAATGAATTAAAAGATAAATGGATATCTAATACTTCAGGTTGAAGGCCTGTAGAGAGAGGCAGCTTTAGTTACCCTCGACTTCCTGCCTGACCCTAACCAAGGGGGTTGTTAACTGCGCCGAGAAAGTGGACCGAACCCGACGAAAGAGTTCTCTCCGTTGAACGCTACTTGGAGCAGGAGGACGCTTGGGTGCCAGGGGGCTTTGGCCGTAAATCCCTCACCTTTCGGGCCCTGCACAGGAGGCTAACGTGACTCGGGATTGGATCTCGAGGCTCACATACTAGTCTATGGGCCAAAACTTGGATTAGTTATCCCTGTGGATTGCTGGATAGCCTTCGGGCTGATTGTGGATAAGCCTACGGGGGAGACTTTTTGTATTTCAAAGATAAATATGATAACCTATTAATAAGGAACTTGTTTGACATTGTTCTTCTATGTCAAGTGATATGATTACGTGAAAGAACGAGTGCCTAACGGGCTAATTAAAGAAGTTGGTTGTTACATGCCAAACTAAATGTGCTAGGTAATTAAATAACTAAAACAACCCGAGGAAAGTGCGATGTATGTGTCCATAGGTCTGTCCTACGGATGGGTGGTCCCGGTTGGCCGGGAACTTTTCTCAAATCACGATGGACAGAGCCAGAAGATCGTCAAGAACATGCACAACCAAAGCATTAACCTAGAGTTACAATTGATCCTGATTTACGCTATTTTAGGGAAACGGAGTGGGACTATGTCTTATGGCAGAGAGGTTGAGCTTCGCATCCCTCTCGTTTCTCATTCTCCTTGAACCAAGTGCAGCGTGAATCCGCTTCAGACCTAGTGTTTGTGCGTAAAGTATTCGCTTGGGTCCGACGCTAGTTGCCGTTAGGAAATGACCAATAAAGAAAACCCTAATTTAGGTCAGTCCTAAGTGGGAACGGCCGGAATACTTCCGCTACGTGGCAGACGCGGAAAGCCCTAGATCGCAAACCCTGTAACATTCCATGGGAGTGCCAGGCGGAGCTTTCTTGACATCCTTTCAGATGGACTGCTAAGACGTGTCCTTAAGATACAAGTGGACACGTTACAATTGGTATGAGAGCCAACCAACAACAGAATTGTTTTTATGAAATCTTAATAAGATAAAGTAAAGAAAATGTTGATGTCCAAACATTTCCTTACTTTCAATGCTGTCTTGCAGAATTACGAAGCATGAAACAAGTTCTTGGTATTCCGCGTCATGTTTATGACTGCAATGCATTCTCCGCATTATCGACAAAGGGTTGAGATGATGAACATCCTAGAGAAAATATGTAATCCATCGCCTTTGTACATGGAACAAAGATGGATGGGTGCCTCAGGAATCTACTATATAGCCACCCACTGGTTTGCTTATCTACAAACCAACCTAAAGAGGATCAAGTGGTTGGAAGACCTGAAAGTCGTGAAGCTATTCATTTTTGTGGAAGCTCATGTAAACTCAACTCTACATATTCGAGGTCGAAGGGTTGAGATGAACTCATATGTATATGAGGAAGTAACCTGTGTGATCCTCGCCGACAGGATTAAAGTGTTGGGGCGCCATGAGAAGAATGGGTTCCAAAGGAAAGGATACCCTAAACTTCCAATGACTTACCGATTCCTGAAGATCCATGACCCGAAACCATACTATTATACAGTTCTTGTAGATAAATGTAATACAACGTTGTTCTCTCCAAACTAAATGTAACAATTGGCTTATCATCGCAAGAAATGTTGTATTCCGAAAGGGCTATGCCCATATAAATACAAATAAGACTTCTTTTTATCAATGTCTGATTGTGCATGAGAATTGATAAAAAGTTAAGTAGTTACATTGCTTGCCTGATACAGAATTGAAGATGTAATATAGATCAATAACGATTATCATATAATAACATTAAGAAACCTTTATCCAAGCACAACCCCAGGTAGAGGTTCCTAGTTCGCCTCCTACATCAAGTACTGCTATCCAGGAGAAGAAGTTTCTTCTCAAGCAGATTAAGCTGCCCGAATTTGATGGGAGAAGCAGGTCCGTCCAAGGAGATGCTGAAATTTGGATTGAATCCATGGAGGATTACTTCAAAGCAGCCAGTACTGCACCTGCCAATCAGGCTATGCTCGCCAAGCTGAAGCTCACCCCAGCGAAGCCAGGCTTTGGTGGAAGCAATGGTGTAGGGATCAAGGGATCGCGGAGGGATCCATTACCTGGGAGAAGCTGAAGAAAGCCGTGCAGGGAAGATACTTACCACCTGCATATCGCACACAGAAAATGAATGAGTTCTACGAGCTAATTCAGTTGGAGCTCACTCTTGACGCATACTACTCTAAATTCGTCTCACTTCTTAAGTATGCGCCGCAGATGGACATGACACAGTAGGTTTCCAAATTTTGTGCTGGTTTAAATCCCCCAGTAAATACCCTTCTCGAATCTATGCGTCCATCAGATCTTCAGGACACACTCATTCGAGCTGTGCCTATAATTCAGGAGGTGCAATCTAGACCAAGGGGTAACAAAACTTGGTCTTATAATGACCCAAACATAGGAGCATTTAGGCCTCAAATGAAGAGAGTTCAAGGTCATAATGAGGGACAAAGAAAGAAAGCAAGGACTAATAACATCAACAACTTTGTTCCTACTCAAAACAATGGCCGAAACCTCCCTTGTTTCCACTACAACGAGCCCGGTCACTTCAAGAGGCAATGTCCCAAACTTGATGGAGGACATCGCCAAGCACCTTTCCAAGGAACGGGCCGTGGTCAAGGAGCCGCTACCCGAGGAAGAGGAAGAATCTCCTGCGTTGCCAATAGGCAAATGTGCGAAGAAGAAGAAGATCCGACCATGGAAGCAGAGTTTGAAAGGGTGACAGTCCATGCCGCTATACACAAGAAAGGCCCAAATTGCCAGTTCTCAATGATTCAGACACCGTCGGACTATCAAGGTAAAAGTTTCAAGAACTTGATTGATTGTGGCAGTACACATTCCATTATCTCATCAGCTTGTGCAAAAAGATTAGGAATAGCCACAGTAGAAGCACCTACCTTGCTTGTGGAATTGGCAAATGGTCGTAAGGTTACGTGTATGAGGCAAACTACTAAGGGGGAAATCTTTCTGGGAGGAAAAATGACTTCGGTCAAATTCAGAGTCATGAATTTAGGTATCCATGAGTGCCTACTCGAAATGGATTGGCTTAGGCCTAATGATGCCCACATTCATTGTGGAAAGGGCCAAGTTTCCTTTCGGAACTCTGAAAGGGAATTAGTCACAACTCAAGGTGAGGCTGGAGTGCCAAAAATGCAATTGGCCAAAGCATCTCGAATCATAAAAGGAGTCAGAAAAGGATTACCTGTCTACTTAATTAAGCTCAACAAGTTAGATCAGAAGCAAGAGCATAGTGAAGGACCTTCTTGGCTAAAGGAATACACGAACGTATTCCCTGAAGAGTTGACATAACTCCCGCCTAAAAGAGAAGTGGATCATGAGATTAAGCTAGTACCAGGAGCTGCGCCAATTGCAAAGAGACCTTATAGAATGTCTATGCCGGAAGCAATTGAGCTGAAGGAACAACTCAAGCAACTATTAGAACAGGGCAACATCCGTCCTAGCAGTTCACCATGGGGAGCTCCAGTACTATTCTAGAAAAAACAAGATGAAACACTTCGACTATGTATTGATTACCGAGGATTGAATCAATCAACGGTCAAGAACAAGTACCCTATTCCCAGAATAGATGAGCTTCTTGATCGTCTTCAGGGTGCAAAGATCTTCTCCAAGATTGATCTCAGGTCGGGTTACTATCAAATAAGGATCAAGGAAGAAGATATCCCAAAGACAGCCTTCAACACAAGATATGGGCACTTTGAATTCTTAGTTATGTCATTTGGGCTTACAAATGCGCCTGCTACCTTCAACAAGTTAATGCACGATATATTTAGGCCATATCTTGATGACTTCGTGCTCGTCTTCTTTGATGACACTTTAGTCTATTCTAAACATGAAGAAGATCATGAAACCCAACTTCGGATTGTCCTTGAAACAATGAGGTCACATAAGCTGTATGCTAAGATGAAGAAGTGTGCATTCTTCAAATGTCAGATTGAATATCTGGGATTCATAGTATCAGTAGAAGGAATCTCAGTGGACCCAGCCAAGGTCAGAGATGTGCTAGAATGGCCAATACCAACATCTGTCAAAGAAATACACAGCTTTCTTGGATTGACAGGATGATATAGGGTCTTCATCAAAAACTATGCTTTGATTGCAGCACCTCTGGCGGACTTACTGAAGAAGCAAACTTCCATTGCCTGGTCAACTCCCAAACAAAATAGCTTCGAGAGATTGTGAAGCAAAGTTTGGTATCAGCACCTATCTTAAAACTTCCAGACCTCAATAAGGAGTTCGAAGTAGTAACTGATGCTAGCACAATTGCCTTGGGATGTGTGCTCATGCAGGAAGGTCATCCTGTAGCATACTCTTCAAGGAAATCGAAGAGTCATGAGAGGAATTATGCTACGCATGATCTGGAATTGCTAGCTGCCATCCATGCTCTAAAGCTTTGGAGACACTACCTATTGGGTAACAAGTTTACACTAGTAACTAACCATAAGAGTCTCAAGTGGATCTTTACCCAGAACAAGCTCAACATGAGGCAACGTTGGTGGATTGAAGTACTGGAGGAGTATGACTTTGAAAGCAAGTAACGACCAGGAAAAGAGAATGTAGTTGCCAATGCACTTAGTTGCAAGGCATTCCTTAATTAACTAATCTTGTAGAATCCATCAACAGCTAGGTCTCTAGCTACAAAAGTATCTATGCCAAACAATCCAATACTTGAGTTAGCTAGAGAGGATGCATGCCATGACCCAGCCTACCAATCAATGCTAAGGGAGATATCTATCAAGGATCAGAACCAAAAGCTGCAGGCTAAGCATCATGAATTCTCTATCAATAGTGGAGTTATCTACTATAGAACGAGGCTGTGTATACCGGCAATTCAGCCACTTAAGCAAAAGATATCGTGGGAAGCTCATGATTCCCCTTTCTCAGGACATCCTGGCTATGCCAAGACTCTCAATACAGTTAGGAAGAGCTACCATTGGGAGAGGCTTAAAGGTGACGTTCTCAAATATGTCACCGAGTGTTTGTCTTGTCAACGTATCAAAGCCGAACATGTCAAGATGCTAGGGAAGCTGCAACCGCTTGAAATTCCCCAAATGAAATGGGAATTCATTAGTATGGATTTTGTTTTTGGCCTACCCCAAGTTCAGGGAGGGTACAACTCCATCATGGTTGTGGTTGACATGCTTACTAAGGTTGCACACCTTATTCCAGTTAAGACAAACTATAAAGCCTCAGACATTGCAAGATTGTTTATCAAGGAGATATTCAAGCTACATGGGTTACCCAGAAGAATCATTAGTGATTGTGATTCTCTCTTCACATCACACTTCTGGAGGGCTATCTTTGAAGCCATTGGAACTCAACTCTGTTTTAGCACAGCTTACCATCCCCAAACGGATGGCCAAACACAGTGAGTAAATCAAGTCATCGAGGATATGCTTAGGGCATACTGCTGTAGTGAGCCGAAGAGGTGGATTCAATACTTGCTTTTGGTTGAATTTTCCTACAATGCTTCTTACCAACAAAGCATTCAGATGACCCCTTTCCAAGCATTGTATGGTCATGACTGTCGAAGTCCCCTAAACTTCTCAGATCCAACCTTAAGGGTTGAAGCTTCAAGGCAGATGTTGGAAGAGATGGATGACCAAATAAAGTCAATAAGACAGGACATCCAAGCTGCCAAGGATAGACAAAAGGCCTACATGGATTTGAAGCATCAAGATAGAGTCTTCGAAGAAGGAGACATGGTCTTCATTCGCGTACGCCCAAAGAAGAGTTCCCTATCCTTAGGAGATTGCAAAAAGCTAAGTCCAAGGTATTGTGGACCGTATAAGATCCTCAAGTGCCTAGGACCTAATGCTTATAAACTACAACTCCCTGAGAACCTAAAGGTTCATAATGTATTCCATATCAGCCTATTGAAAAAGTATGTACCTAATCCTAACCATGTACTTGATGACCAACAAGTTGTAATGCCTAGTCAAGGAGTCCTTGAACTAAGGCCTGACAGGATCTTAGATATTAGGGAGAGACAATTGAGATGCAGAACCTTGAGAGAATGCCTCGTCTAGTGGAAATATTTTCCTGAAGAGGATGCCACCTGGATAGATGAAGGCACTCTCAACCATCAATATCCCCAGTTTATCTCGAGATGAGGACATCTCGATTCCTCCAAGGAGGAGAGAATGTAATATCCCGAAGGCTTAGGCACGCGTGAACTGCCCAATAGAAGATAATGAAATTATTCTTTAGATAAAAGGAAAATTTTTTTAGTTCCCCTCTCCTCCAGCCGACTGTCGAGCTGGAGGAAGAGGAGATTAGTATGGTGGGCAAGCTCCTTGCTGGAGCTTGCCAAAGCTTGTCAAAGCTTGTGCCCATGCCCGCTGACATGCAAGGGATGGAGGATCCCCCTCCCCTTACCTATATAAACGGGGGGGAGGGGTTTGCAAGCGAAAGGACAGAGGGACAGGCTGCCGTAAAAACCAAAAGGGCATGCTGTGTAGAGACTCATGAGGGAGAGAGCGAAGTTGTCAGATGCTGTGCTGCCGTGACACTGGGCGAGAGAGAGAGAGAGAGAGAGGTGGTCATTGCGTTGGAAGAAACGCCGCCGTTGCAGTCCGCAACCCGGCTGTCTTCCTTCGCCGCCATTTTTCGATTGTTCCCCCCCCCCCCCCCCCGTAATTTCTAGAAGCTTTTAAAGCTTCTAAGGGGGGGGGGATCTATAAGCCCCCTTTCCCCCCTTCCAAAAGGTTTATCCTTTAAGGCTACTTTTTCCCCCCCTTGGAATGTCCCCCTTAGGGCTCTTTAGGCCCTTTCTATACCCTCTTGTTTACCCCCTTAAAAATTCCTCTCTAGGGCTCCCTTAGGGCCTTCCCCCCTCCCATAAAAGGTTACCCCAAAGAGCCTTTTCCTCCCCCATATTTTAAATCCCCCTTAGGCCCTTTCCTATAGCCTTAAGACTACCCCCCCCGAATTCCCTCCTAAGACCTCCCTAAGCCCTTTTTCTCCCAACCCCTCAAAATCCCTCCCTAAGGGTTCCCTTAGGCCTTTCATGTCCTTTCTTCTTTTCCCTCCTAGCTGAGGTTCGTAAGCGATTGTCAAAACAACCACTACCCCCCGAGAATTTCAAAGCCTTCATGTGCCCTTGCATATAACACCCCATCCAAGAAATTTCCTCCCTAAGGACCCTTATACTCCCTTTTGTTTCACGCCTTTTATTCCCCATTCGTGTGAGTCTTTATAAGGCCATTAAGCCTTTCCCATGGTTTTAATGGGCCTTATTCGCGAAAGATTTCGAAACACCCCCTTTTCGAAATCCCTACTTCAAGGAGAAAGCCTTCTAAAACTGCTTTCGATCGACGGTGCAAGTTATCGCAAAAGGTAGCCATGGCAGAATTTCAAAAAGGAGTTGTAAAGCTACATCCACAACGAAAAGATTGCATTCGCGATGCCTCTTAAGAAAGCCCAAGGCGCAGCCGCAGGAGGGTTGTCTCCTAGCATCCACGTGGACATCTCACCCCAAGTCCAGGTTTCCCTTCCTCATTTTTATTTGGTATTGTTATAACTCAATCGTGCAAAGGATAATTGTTGGAAATAGGATGCATTTTTTGTCTTAAATGCTTTAGAAAAATTAGCTCACGACGGAGAAATTTAGTCATTAATATTTTCAATAAAACAAGTAAAATAAAGGGAGCATAAATGCATTTCTAAGTAAATAGCTTTATGCAGTGCAACGAATTAAAATTAGATTAATGTCCATTGTTAGAGAACGGAATTAAAATAGTATACCTTGTTTAAACATGAAAGTATAAACTGCATATCGCATTATTAACCCATATCCTCTTCGCAACGAATCATCATGGAAAGTGCTAGGAATCCTTAGGAAAGTGCAAGGCATGAAATGATTGTTACGATGCATAAACTCTAGGCAATTATCGTTTGTCAACTGCATAAAATATTAGTAAAAGGTTGCTTGTTAACATGAATTTTGTTCGCAAGTTATAGGAAGATTAGTTGGAGTTAACCTAACCTATGCTTGACCTTAAATCGATAAGTTAGAGTTGAAAATCAATTTACGCGTAGACAACGAGTCATGTGGAAATGATAATGTAATTATCATCAAGAGTTAAACAAATTGGCATAGACCTAAACACCTAAACCGCGGAATACTCATGTAGAATGAGTTAAATTCCAGGAAATTCACTAGGAATTAATACGTGACCTAATCGTACGTATTGCTAAAACTAAAACTCCTATACCCTAAATACTTGCCCACATTCACCGAATGTAGGGATAGTGAAACATATTCGGGAAGTGATCTAGGGTTTGTCCTTAAGAATCTTACGAGATGGAACTTGGAACCCTAGGACTGAAAACGCCAGCCTAATGTAATCAGAAACAATTTGTTTCGTGACTCCATTCGATGAGTAGAATAGTCTTATAGTTCGACGCGACACTTGTGCAACAAGTGCGGAGTCGTATGATCTTGTGATTGGATCACAAGGGAATGGCCAATTCTTGCAATGAGGTTGGCAGGTCCTTACACAAGTTATCTTGCAAGAGGATGAATAATCATCATGTTATAGTATCTTTCTTGAGTAAAGATAATTGTTTGGAAGCAAAAGACCAGCCAATAAACTGAAATAGTCTATGAACTTAAGGTTTGACCATGTCAAGTTAGTAGGGTACACCCTAACCCAGGATATAGGGGATCTTGCCAAGTCGCAAGTCATCCCGGATCGAGTGCTGGACGCATTCGAAAGGAAGGATTCATTCCTTAGCAGTTTGCCAATAAAAATGACCAATGGAAATGTTTGTGCTTGTTGCAGATTTAAGAGCATTGTTTGGCTTTGTATGATCAATGAATTAAAAGATAAATGGATATCTAAGACTTCAAGTTGAAGGCCTGAAGGGAGAGGCAGCTTTAGTTACCCCCGACTGCTTGCCTGACCCTAACCAAGGGGGTTGTTAACCGTGCTGAGAAAGTGGACTGAACCTGCCGCAAGAGGTCTCTCCGTTGAGTGCTACTTGGAGCAGGAGGACGCTTGGGTGCCAGGGGGGCTCTGGCTGTAAATCCCTCACCTTTTCAGCCCTACACAAGAGGCTAACGTGACTCGAGATTGGATCTCGAGGCCCGCATACTAGTCTACGGGCGGAAAATTGGATTAGTGATCCCTGTGGATTGTTGGATAGCCTTCGGCGGATTGTGGATAAGCCTACGGGCTGGACTTTTTGTATTTCAAAGATAAATATGATAACCTGTTAATAAGGAACTTGTTTGACATTGTTCTTCTATGTCAAGTGATATGATTACATGAAAGAACCAGTGCCTAACAGGCTAATTAAAGAAGTTGGTTGTTACATGTCCAACTAAATGTGCTAGGTAATTAAATAACTAAAACAACCCGAGGAAAATGCGGTGGATGTGTCTAGATCATCAAGAACACGCACAACAAAAGCATTGACCTAGAGTTACAATTGATCCCGATTTACGCTGTTTTAGGGGAACGGAATGGGACTATGCCTTATGGTAGAGAGGTTGAACTTCGCATCCCTCTCATTTCCCATTCTCCTTGAACCAAGTGCAGCATGAATCCGCTTTGGACCTGGCGTTTCTGCGTAAAGTAGTTCGCTTGGGTCCAACGCTAGTTGCCGTTAGGAAATGACCAATAAAGAAAACCCTAATTTAGGTCGGTCCTAAGTGGGAACGGCCGGAATACTTCTGCTACGTGGCAATGCGGAAAGCCCTAGATCGCAAATCCCATAACATTCCATGGGAGTGCCAGGCGGAGTTTTCTAGACATCCTTTCCGATGGACTGCTAAGACATGTCCTGAAGATACAAGTGGACACGTTACAATGCTTTCACGAGCAAGTTGTGAAGATGAAGAGGAGATGATGGAAGATGAAGAGAAAAATGTGATAGGTGCTGAAAATGACTTTATGATAGCAGGGAATGAGGATGCAACTACTATTACTACAGATACAAATTTGAAAACAGCACGTATAGTTACCATTAATATAGGTATAACTATCATAACAACAAATACAGCAACTGTACAAGTATTGTAACAAGGATTTTAGTAGTAAAAAAAGAACTTACAACCATGGAGAAGAGATGGGCAGTAAAGAGAAAGCATCATCAATGTTCTGCTTCAGTGAGAACACAATTTTTGGAAGAGTTATATGAGGATGATTGGCTAAAGATAGGCCAGTATCTTAGCCTCATCACAAAAAAAGCTGAGTGGTCTGAAGTTGAATTCAAAAGGATTAGAAGAAAATATTATGGGTTTTTCTTGAAATATGGATATTTATGGAAGCATGCAAAGAAAAAGAGAGGAGCTCCATTACGTGTATTGGAAGATAGAGCTTCTCAACAACAGGTGATGTAGGCATTTCATGAAATTTTATGGGTTGGACATAGAGGAATTTGGGGGATATTTTCCATGGTAAAGTATAGAGATGGGTCGCAACCAACCTATCCATTGTCTATGCATTACAAATGGGTAGTTGATTTGGTTACCATGCCTACGGGTTTATGGAATATGAGATATATTTTGCTTGCATGAGAAGACTTGACAAATCAGGTGGAAGGTCAAGCTCTTAGTACAAAGACTACTCAAGCAATTTGCAAGTTCTTATTAGAAGAAGTCTTTTGCAAGTATGGTTGTGTTAGTAAAGTGGTTGCAGATAGAGGAAAATTGGATGTGGATGAGGCTTATGAATTCTTTTGATTGGGTATCAAGCTGCAACCTACATTCATGAAGGAAATGGCCAACATGAAAGAGGTCATCAACCTCTCTTTAAGGCATTAGCAAAATCATGCAAGGGTAGGATGAAAGAGTGGCAAAGAATGTTACCCTTTGCTTTATGGGCTGATAGGACCACTCACAGTTCAATTATAGGGTATATGCCTATTGAATTAATATATTGACAACAACCAATCATGCCTATTGAGAAGACTATTGCTACTTGGAGTGTTATACCATGGGAAGAGGGTTTGAATAGAGAAGAGTTGCTGGTCCTACACATTAGATAGTTAGAAAGAGTGCGTGAAGACATTGAGACAACCATGAAAAAGCTGAAGATTACAAGGATCAAGAATAAGAAGAGGTTTGACAAGCGACACAGACTACAACCATGAGCTATACAAGAAGGGGACAAGGTGCTTGTTTATGACAACGGCTTGGAAAATCAGCATAGTGCTAGTTGGAAGATGGTAAAGCAGTGGTTTCATCCATATATGGTAAGCTTTATTTTTTACAATGCTACATATGCATTACATGAGATGGATGGGACAACTCTAAGGATTCTAGTGGTTGGAAAACATATCAAGCTCATCAAACATAGGGATTCTTCAACATATGAGTTGAAGGAGTTGGATACTGAGAGCATGAACATGAGAATATGGAAGAAGAAGAGGTAGAAGATGAAGACATTGACATGGCAGAGGATACTTCTTCTAACATAGAAAATCCATAAGACTTTGGCACAAGCTGAAGGATGTGCGGGTGAAGAGGGGGTGGATGTTGTACCGCTACGCAGACACAATGTCAAAAACTCTAGAGTTCATTGTCATTCGGCTTTATTATTGATCTAGAGAGTCAATGGCATATTAGTCATTAGTGTTAGTGTTCGTAGTATGGATGATTCAAAAATACTAGATTTTTAGACAAGTTTAGCCTATTTTTGATATTTTTGGATATTATTTTTTGTAAATATCCAAATGATGTAGAAAACTTCTAAAATAGGATGACATGTAAAAAAAAAGGCAAGAAGCTTTTAGCCATTTTTGGCGGATTTTATGCAAAAAGAAGGATTCACAAAATCATGCAGCACCCGATCACAGTTTATGTAAGAAGCTTTTAGCCATTTTTGGGGGATTTTATGCAAAAAGAAGGATTGGCAAAATCATGCAACACCCAATCACAGTTTATAGGCAACAAATAGCACTCGGAGCTGGGAGAAGAAGAAGGGTTGATTTGAGAGAATTCTGATCAGGTGTCCTAGTATTTAACCCTCCTTTCGGAGCCAACATAAGCATCAGATTGGTGGTTTGAGCAGCAAAGAAGAAGCTATTGTTTGATGTGAGTTTTTTGTCTACAAGGGATTTATCTACTTAAGATGCAAAAATAAATTGATAGGCTTCACCTCTATGAATATTCTTCTACATCTTCTATTTCTTCAAACCCCTTCTCTTTCATCAATTGCTCTCCCCGAATCTCCCTTCATCCTACTGTCTGTTACCCACATGGTAGACTTTTGACCCGAGATGCTCCAACACTGTGTGCTCATGTTCATCACACGGACGTTGCCCACTACCACCACTTGAGTCGTCCATCAATGCCTCCCCTATTGACCCATTGCATGCCTTCTGCCACTCCCATTTTGCTATAAAGTTGCCACCACTTATAGCCGCCTCATAGAGTCACCCACAACAAAATCATCGCTTGCTCTACTATTCTACACCTTGGCCACCACTACAATGTGTGTTGTGTGCCACCTCCTCCTCCAACCTCCATAACCAAACCACTACAATGTGTGTTGTGTGCCACCTCATCCTCCAACCTCCATAACCAAACCACCCCCTTCCTCCTTACTCACACCAACTTTCTACCACTCCCCCAAACCACCTCCAAAACTATCCTAAAACTCCACTTCCAAAATAACCCAACCACCCTCCATTCCCAAAAAATTATCCCCTCTCAGGCTTCCCTTTCCATCCACAATCCAAACCTCTCTCAAAACCCCCATACTCACCCCTTCCCTCCACACACAAACACCAAACAAAGTAAAACCCAAAAACACACCCATCCACATACCACCTCGTTAGCCCTTGTCACATGGTGATTTGGGCCCCTTCCTTTGGGGGAGCCATTATTCACATGCAGGTCGTCCTGAGTTGGCTATTTTTTTGTTGATGTTCTTATATAGTCTCATTGCCAAAAGGATCCTCTAATGCATTTAATTTTGTCAAAGATAAAGGTACTCTCTTGCTTTAAAGAGATTCACGATATACATCCACTATTATGCGTGTAGCACCTCTGCCAAAAATCAGATAACTAGTGGGTATATCAAATTGATAGCAAGATTGTAAGATCCATGTCCTTCCTAATAATACTTGATAGCTTGTTGACCACCCTGAAAACCTAATAATCCTAAGTTCAAAATGCATTCCACATCAGCAACAATTATGTGGACTTTAGTAACGCAACCTTCTAGTTGTCTTAAACTGTCATCATCCATTCAAAGAATTGTGAAGGTATCCTTTTGGATTTCCAGTCCCAGCCTTTCCATCAATTTTGAACTCATAATATTGATGAAGAATCCCATATCCACAATGGCATGATCCATTAATATGTTGTCAACATGTATTGCTACCCTTGGATGATGCTTTTTAGTATGTTCAAATGAGTCATCTCCCTTAAACCCGAGCTATTCCCAAGGATTCGATGATATACCCAATGCAAAGAAACTTCTTAAACTCTTTACACACTCCTAGAGATAACTTGATCAACTATGTGAGGTTTAGATCAAGCTTTATCTTGCAAAGAGAATTGGCTAAGTCAAATTCATGATAATTAGCAATGGTCGTCTTCTCCTGTCTTACCATTCTTTCTATTGGTCTGCGAAATAGGCTTTGGTGCCTCTTTCTTGGCTTTTACCCTCTTCTTTGATAGTTCTTTATTGAAGTCAACTTTGCCATTCGTAGATTTTTAGAGGCTTGGCTTCCACATCGTGGTTAACAATGTGTGTCTCCTTATCACCTTTTTTATGGTTTGTCCCAATAGGTTTTATAGTATCTCTAACACCTCCTCTAACTTTCTATCCTCTTGTAATGGCTCATAAATTGGAAGCCTCAGTGGTGTTGACATGCATAGCTTCGATAAGGCTAACACAATTGCTATTAGGCAGCTCTTCTATGATAGCTTTTCTTTTCTACAATATTTGCTTTGGTTCCTAATCCTACTGAAAGTTATTCCCTTGTGATCGATGATTAATCAAACCTGGTTGCTTAGTCCCTTGCTAAAGAGAGCTAGTCGTACTCCAGCACAAGTATTAGCTAGGTGGTCAAACTTTCCACATATGTCACTTTTAATATTAGGGCAGATTCTTGGAAAGTGCTAGCCGCGATACCACTTACAGCTAGATCGTGATGGACCATCCTCTTTAGGATGCTGACTTCCTATTAACTTTTGCTACTTCTTTAGGAAATTAACACCTATGGCTATTTGTCTATATTATTGCATTATCATATCGGTATAATGCTTCATCATGTCCTTGACTTCACTAAGAACATTTGATGCACTAGACTCATAACGTTGATCATCCCATTGCAATTCAACTAGCCTAATAATGTGGTCATGCATCGATTGTGTTGATTAATTGGTATAACATTAGAATTTGTCATTAATTGGCTTTCATTATTTAGTGGAACCATTTTCCTAGCCATTGACATAGCAACATTAGGAGAAGCGCGAAGCATAGGCACATTCTGCATTATGCTTTCTCTTCCATTCGATTTGATCATAGGTATACTAGTCATACCTTGACTTCCATTGATCAATGCCAAATTATTTTTAGGACCTAGACTCTTTAGGCTTGCTCTAGATGTGTAGGCTGCTTATAAATGTGACTCTACCTCCTCGGCTCCTGTAGTAGCAATGTCTATATTAGCAAGAGTAACACTACTTAACTACACTTGAATATTGAAGTCTAATCCATGTAAAAAGTATTGTAAATGGGCAGCACGTGGAATAGGAATAGAGGTTTGCAATTTGCGAAACACTTCTTTCAGATTCTTGGCAGAAGCTTGAGCATTCTCATGGGGCTCTTGACGTATCACATTCAAGACACATAAACAATACCGATTACCTCTCTCAGGGGCAAACTCTCTTCGAAAGGCCGCAAAGAATAAGTTGATTGTGGTTATGGTTCTGGCTTCCAAGCCATAATACCACATTGCAGCTCTTCCTTTCAGAGTCATGTTGACACACATCATGAGATGTCCTTCGTCTTGAATTCGGCAATTGAGCCATAACTTTTGGAACTCACTCATGTGGATCTCTGCATCTACCTCTACTAACCCATTAAACATGGGTAGAGGAAAACCTAGGGCTAGCAAATCTCGTGTTTGTGTAGATATTGCAATGGGTTGTGCCATCATGATGAACGAGTTTATTCTAATGGTCTATATTAGTGGAATAACAATCCCACTTGAAGTAGATTGTCTTTTCGAGGAAAGGGAAATGTTAGAGCTTCTCCTCCCCTACGAAATGACTAGGATATTTATTGGAACAAAAATGCCTCTTTCTCAAAGATATTGGACTACTACACTTAGGAGAATATCTCTTAATTATCTCAACTCACTGTCTAGCCATTTCTGCTCTTTTTTTTCGTTGAATCTCGGCTTGAAAGTGTCTATCAAGAAATAACGGATATATTTAATTGCTCTTTGGCATACATTAAACAATTGGTCCCTATTAACCAATATTCGAAAACTACCACTTATTTGTGGCTCCTAACAAATGCACTACCTAAATCAGGAATGAAAATGGGATTGACACTGGCTTTAGGGCTTCTAGATGTAATTTTTGACATGAGTTGAACTGCTTCTAGATGAGGGTAAACTCAAGATCATTGCCCCAAAAGTAAAGAAAAAACTCAAAAGATTTATATTCTATTAGAGTAAAAACTCAAAATCCTCTTTGAAATCTTGTCATAGTCTATATATGGTTTTTTCGAAAGAACCATAGTTTTGATTGTAAATCATTCACCTTGCTACCAAGGTTTTTCTAGAGAAGGATGGGACTTCTAGTTGTAAATTAGTTCTAATTGTAAATGGGAAGTCCTTTGGGGATTTAGGAAAAAAAATCTAGCCCCTAGATCAATGTGTAGGATTGGTTTTTCTTTCTATATCAAACAATTAATTAAGAAGACTAGTTTGATCGACATTGTTAGAAATCACTTCCTTTTCCTACCATGGGAAATTGTAAGGGAGGCATTATGGTAGTACTTTTAGTGGGGCTTAATGTGTGCTATTGGTTTTTGAAAGGGGGAGGGATCTGATTTCACTAGATATGGGTCATGACGAGGAGCTTCCATATCAAACAAAGATGCATCAAACAATCATGAGAATGAAGGTACTTGTGTTGACCAAAGTGCCCATGGTGAAGTTTTTATGATTGTGTAGTTCATCTCTTCCTTAACAACCAAGGTGGGTATGCAATCACATTGTTCTTTGCCATGCACTACTTGGATAGTCACATGTGGAGGATTATATGTCTTACCCATACTGTGTCATGAAATCCGATGTAGTACATGAGATTTCGAAAAAGCTTCTTATCGTTTTAGCAATTTCGATGCTTTGCATCAACTTTTCGTGAAAACTTGTATTATTTTCACATTATTTGATGCACTACATCAAGTGCTCCAGAAAATATGACAAGTATTGGAGACATTTTTGTTTTCTTATGTAACTCATTAGCTTACCAAAATAGCAGAAAAAAAGTATCATTCTCTTTGGATCTTATGCAATGCATCAAGGATGAAATATTTAATATGAAAATTTTAGGTTTTAACTCTTGAACTTGATGCACTGCAGCAAGTCTCATTAAGAATTATCCAGAGAAGTGTGATGTTTTGCAACCATTCACAAAAATCCTTGAAGGATAGTTGTAGGGCAGTTGTTTCGCGCAAATAAAATCTGTGTCACTAGTTGTATACTTTGTCTTCCTTAGTGAGATTGGCTGCACACATGTTCTAACCTATAAGAATAAGGGTTCACACATAATAGACCCACTAGTTTTTTATGAAAGAGAGTGTGATATAACATGATTAAAGTGTTCTTGGGCAATGAGTTCCAAGTGCTTTAGCATCTTTGGAGGACATGAGAGATTGCTAATATAAAGTAATATATCTACACTCTTATCCATTGTTACATGGGGGTTTATTTATGAATTCATTAATTTGAAGGGTGGATAAACCTACAATATTTATGCTTTTGGGGAGAGGGACAAGTTGATCATGCTTCTAGAAGGAAAAGGTAGAGATCGGAGAAAGGTGGTGGTGTTTTTGCAAAAGGACTGAATGGGGAAAGTTGGAGAGCATAGAAGGAAAGGATGCCTCTGGGATTATAATGTAGCTTGGGGAGGAGCTTGATTGGATCAATAGCATGAGAACTGAAAACGGAGGTCGCACTACTCAATATCAGAGAAGAACATAGCCATAGCCATAGCGTAGCCATAGCCATAGCCATAGCCATAGCGCCAATTTAGCTTGCAGGACATGTTCATGAAAAGGAGGTGAAGCCTGTGCAAAGAGGGACGTTGGTGCTGTTTATACAGGGTGGTCACCATGTTTATCTGGGGACTGTCATCTTACGAAATGCAGTCACGACTCACAATTATTGTGTAAGGCGCCGGAAGCTCGGTAAGTAGATTTCCACGGGAGGCTGGGAGAAAGATCGTCGACTGCAGCGGAGAGAGAGAGAGAGAGAGAGAGAGAGAGTGTGTGTGTGATGCCAGAAGGATATGATCAGACTGTGTTACCATGGAGTAATATCTGTAAGTGCGTCGATTATGTAAGCTGGCGATCGGATCGTCTGCTATTGACTGCTTGGCCAACACATGCCCATTTCCACCCACACAACACAACTAGACAGACTTTTTGATCCGATCGCCAGCTTACATAATCGACGCACTTACAGATATTACTCCATGGTAACACAGTCTGATCATATCCTTCTGGCATCACACACACACACACTCTCTCTCTCTCTCTCTCTCTCTCCAATGATTTACAAGGTTCACTTTTGCCAGATTATGTGCAATTAATGTTACAAAAAAGCAAGATTTAATGTAAAATGAATTGCAAAACTTTCAAGATGACATTTTTAAACATTTAAAGAATAAATTGTATTAGCTATTTTAAAAACAATTTTCATGAATCCTGATTTTGGTAAGAAAGTAAGAATTTTGTCCTTTTTTCTCCAAAGGTGTTAGTATATGCACTCATATAGCACCAATTTACTCCAAAGGTGTAAAATCATCATCTCCTTGATATCATAGAACTTGAAGAGCCAATTAGTAGGTGGTGTGTTGCACATGTACTATTGACACCAACGCATGAATGTTTGTTAAAGATGCATGGCTAAAGTTTTAAAAGTAGCGAATAAATTTTCATCTAGCACTATAAGGGATATAGGGAATATTGACATTTATTTTTCCCATGAAGAAAAAGAAAATTCCAATACCAATGTATGTGTCGAAACAAGCATCAAATGATCAACACTTTATTGTTGAATATATAGAGGCAAGTTAAAAGTATCGTTACTACAAAATTTGGTGCATGTACTAACAAGCATACCAACACAAATGAAAATATATACAAGTGTCTACATCACTCATAAGAAAAGACTTAATAGACACTTACCTCTACACTACTCATTTTGCACCACCTTCATTCAAATAAAGGTAACTCCATAGCTCCTTTTTCATTTGTTATTTCTTTTTTTTTCTTCTTCTTGTAGTTTGGGATGTTGATATATGCAAGGTCTCAAGAAGATGTGTTAAGTTCAAGCTAATATATAAGCTTGAAAGCCCTATTTCATGTTGTTCTTGTACATATTTGTGTAGTTTCTTTTGTAGTTTGTAAATTAAAAAAGAGAGTATTATTTCCTTCTCAAGTTGACATAATTGTAATTGTTTATTAAAGGGATGTAAGAGGGAGAGGAAGAGACGAGAGAGATAGCAAAGGAAGAGAGTTCTTTTTCACTATATTTGTTTAGTTTGTTTTGTGGTTTGCAGTTTGTTTAGTCTCTTCACTATGATTATAGAGAGATAGGGAGGGAGAGAGAGAGAGAGAGAGAGGGAAAGGGAAAGGGAGAGTGGGAGCTAGAAAGAGATGGAGAGATGAATTAAAAGAGAAAGAGAAAAAGAGAGGGAGAGAAAGAGAGACATAGAGAGAGGGAAGATTGAGAGAAAGAGAGAGCTAGAATGAGGAAGATTAAGAGATTACAAGTAAAAGACAGGGAAGAGAGGAAAAAGAAAGGGAGAAAAAGGGAAAAGAGCTAGAAGGAGACATGAACGAGAGAAAGAGGGAGCTAGTAAGAAGAGGGGAGTGAAGAAAAGAAAGATGGAGAAATGGAGAAATGGAGATAGAAAGAAGAGAGAAAGGAAGAGATGGAGTTAAAATAAGAGAAAGAGAGAGGTTAAGGGAGAATCAGAGAGAGAGAGGGGGGTGAGGGAGGGAGATTAAGAGTAAAAGAGAGTAGTATAGAGAAAGAGAGAAAGGGAAAGAGAGAGGGATGGACATACATACATACATAAGAGTTAAAAGCTTTGAGAGAAGAGCTTTTCTTGGAAGATGTAGGATTGGTAACTAAAAAGACATTTATAGATTGGATTGAGAAGCCAAATAAAGGGTTGGTTGCTATAGCTTTGCTCCTTGAAAGCCGGCATGCACAATTGGATATCTATGAGCAAAAATCATTCAAGAGTCAGAAAATTGATTTGTTTATGAAGGCTATAGATCATGTCTTGTAGGAGAAGCTGACTAATTGTATAGAAGATGCCTCTACGGGGTTGAAATCAAATTGGGCTAATGTAACTGAGGCACTGCATATATTTGTAAAGAGAGGGTGTACGATATTAAGATGGGATACAGACACGGCACTTGCCAGTGCTTAGAAGGGGGTTGAAATTGCAACCAAGGCGCCTTTGGCTATGGCAAAACAGCCGGCTATACCTTTTGGTTCAGCTCTTAAATGTGATGTTATGGATGAATTAATCAAAGGCATGCGTGATTTGAGGCTGAATTTGATAGAAATCTATGCAAAGGTAAAAAATTAGCATGTTAACATAGAAGAGAAGGGTCGGGCAATAGCCGAAAGACCATACAAAGAAGGATACAAGAGAAGATGCATTTGGTGTGACAATTTACAACATGAAAAGTGAGATTGTACAGCCTACCATGAAGCGGAATTGAAAAGGTTAGTCTTTTGAAAAGATGGAAAAATACATGCAATAGAAACTAGTCTTTCAAAAGAGCCAAATTTTGAAAATGTTGGCATGCAGAAGAGATTGGAACATATGGTAGCAAGGTCAACAAATAGATGCAACCACATATGGGTTGAGAATTGAAAGGGACAAAGAGGCTCATTAAGGAGGCATGGCTGAAGCAAAATCTCTCCTTTGGATGTAGGCATTAGATTGCATGGAAAAATGCAAAATAATAAAGTCTAAATTGGCTAATGCAAGTTAGAGTATATGAGGGAGAACAGGATGGAGTGCACCATTGGATTCGTTTTCAGCCTATGCTTATTTGGATGACGTTCATAATCAAGAAGCTCTTGTGGAAGAAAAGAGAAGAAGAGATGAGGACACTGCTGGTCCTTCCTCTTCAAGCCCATCTAAATGCATAACACGACATAAAATGGAGCAATAGAAAGAGGCTAAAAAATCCATACCTTAGCATGTTATGGAGGATGCATCTCAAGAGAAGAAACAAGAAGGGAAGAAAAGGGGCAAGTATCTCGATTACAGGTTACAATCACATCTTGAGACTACCAGAAACCTTAAAAAGGTCTTGGAAGATCACATACTTACAGTAGAGTGGAATTCACACTTGGCAAAGTTATTGGAATCATGAAGCGTGAATTTCATGATGCAATCATTGGTATGCTGAAATGAAAAAGAGAGTTTGACGGTGAAGTTTTGCAAGAATTGATGAAGGTTGACAAAGACATAGAGAAACAACTTCAGAGGGAATACAATGATGTAAGCAATGCTAATTTGGAGCAGGATGATATTGAAAATGGCTTAAATGGGAGTGTAAACAGCAAGCTTGTGACTAAAATTTTTCTTATGGATAGCAGTATGCATAGAGAAAAGGTTTTGTATAATGGGGATGTCCATCAACAAGTACATGAAGAAGAAGATCCTCATTTTATTCCAAGCAATCATTATTCATGAACACATTGGACTCGTGCTACAACAGAGACAATTGTTAAAGTGGGAGAAAGAGAGATGCCTTACAAAGCTCTCTTGGATCATGGTTCCGAAATCAATGTTATGGTATGCAACTTGTAAGAGAATGGAGATTGGCTGATTGATGTAGATCCGAGATGGCGCATGTGGGCAGCAAACAATTCATCAGGGGATCTTTATGCGGCTTGTCCAAATGTACCAGTGACTATTGGAGATGTTAGGGATGAATATCATTTTTTTGTGCAAGATTCATGTAGTTATCCTATGATTTTGGGGCAGCCCTATATTTTAGAATCAAGGTTGGAAACAAAAGCCTTGGATGATGTTCTTCATATGCTTGGGTTCAGAGTAAAGATAATACAAAGGCAGTATAGTTTCCCAGTATTTGTGTGAATCATCCTTGCAATCAGGATAGGTTGCGAGATAATCCCATTCCATCTAATGCATGAGAGTTTAAGGGTTTTCAGATAGCATTGTTTTGTAAGTGGACGCTATGGCAGTGCTATTCGAAAGAAAATTATGCCTCCAAGAAAGAGGGAAATTGTGTTTGTGTCTAGATATGAAGAATAGACAATATGTAGTCTTGGCACTTTTAAGAATATTTTAGTCATCTGCAAGGCTGAAAAGAAATATGTAGGATGGGCTAAAAAAGAGCTAAAGACATATGGTTTGATGGCTACAAATGAAGGTATTTCAGGGTTGATTGATGTTGATACAATGACTGAAATTTTGCAGCAATTAATGCTAAAAACGAGGCAGAAAAAGAGGTTATTTAAGTTGACCCTTTAGAGATGTATGAAGTTGTTCAAGATTTTTTTGAGGATGAATGTTATGGGCTACAATATGGGCGGAAAAATAGGGCTGAAGCAAGGGTGGATACATAGTAAAAGACAGTTTCAAAGAAGGTTAAGCCTGTGGCTTTTCCTTCAACACCTGAAAGTGATGGGTTGACTAAAAAAGTGACTCAATAGCCTAGTTTACGGGATCCACATGGAGTAGGACATAAATTTATAGATGAAACTTTATAAGAGCTGAAAATTGGTAATACAAGCTTCCTTTTTCCTGTAGAAAGAGCTTGTTTCTTGTAGATGTTGGCAAAGGCATGGGAAAGCCTTTGTCTTTCAGCCTGATGAAAATGGATGTGTTGATCTGACCATAGTTGCATGTATGGTGATCTTTACATTACCTCATGTGCCATGGAATTTAAAGCCTATTCTAGTGCCTCAGGCATATATTTTGCCTAAGTTGCTGAAGCTTTTCAACGAGAAGATCAAAATGCGGAGTTTGGAGCCCTCTTCAGCTCCATATTCGAATTGGTGGTTTACTCCTCCAAAGAAGAATGGTGCTTTGAGGTTTATATAGGATTTACAACCATTTAACAAAGTCACCATAAGGAATATTGGATCACGCCTGATAGTGGATGAATTTGTATAAGAATTTGCAGGTAAGGCAATTTACTTTATAGGTGATTTATATTATAGATATGATAAGTCCCAGCTTGCATTGGAAAGATGGGATATGACTCTTATGAAGACACCGCTTAGATTGGTTAGGACGTGTACACTTCCACAGGGAGAAACCAATTCAGTGGCGCATATGATGAATGTTATGCATAAAGTTTTGAGGGAGTATATTCTTCAATTGACCTTACCTTTTCTTGATGATGAGTCGATCAAAGGATGTGATATCTATGAGAATAATAAAGACTCAAATGAGCATGGATATGGAAAATTTTTGGCTGATCATATTGTTGATTGTGACAAGATTTTGAGCTCTCTTGAAGAAGTGCATTTGACTCTATCACGAGAAAAGTCAGTTTTGGAGTGGAGGAAGCATTAGTTATTGGGGACATGTATGGGCCATATGGGAGAAAGCCATCACCAGTAAAGATTGATGCTATAAGTAGGATAAGGGAGACATATTCGAATGTATCCGAGGTGAGAAGATTTTTGGGTGTATGTGTCTTTTACTTGATATGGATTTCACATTTTTCTCATGTGACTGAAAGTTTATATCGACTCTTGAGAAAAGAGAAAAAGTTTTGGTGGGGTAAATAGCATACTAAGGAAGTTTAGAAGTTAAAGAGCTTATTGATTTCAACCCCAATACTAAAGAGAGTAAATTATGAGAATGGGCAGCGAGCGGGTAGCCTATTATTCTCATCGTGGATACAAGTCCAATTGGCATTTTTTATGGAAATAGGTATGCCATTCAGTTTGGAGCAAAGATCCTCAATGAACAACAATGGAAATATTCTCAAGTCAAAAGAGAGCTTTGGGGTGTAGTGACAGCCCTTAAGTGTGATAGGGATTATTTTATGGAAGCTCATGTAGTGGTAGAGACTGATTGTCTACCTCTTTTGGGCATGATAGTAAATTGCTTAACTCCCGATATTGCCGTATTACAATGGATTGCATATATAAAGTCACTAGATTGTAATTTTCAGCATATTTCAATTAGAGAAAACCTTGTGGTTCACATGCTTTCACGAGCAAGTTTTGAAGATGAAGAGGAGATGATGGATGATGAAGACGAAAATGTGATAGGTGATAAAAATGACTTTATGATAGTAGGGAAGGAGTATGCAGCTATTGTTATTGCAGATACAAATTTGAAAACAACAAGTATAGTTGCAATTAATGTAGGTATAGCTGTCATAACAACAAATACAACAAGTGTACAACTGTTGTAACATGGATTTTAGTAGTAAAATTTAACTTATAACCATGGAGAAGAGATGGGCAATAGAGAGAAAGCATCATCAGTGTTATGCTTCAGTGAGAACACAATTTTTGAAGAGTGGTATGAGAATGATTGGCTAAAGATAGGCCAATATCTGAACCTCATGACAAAGAAGGCTAAGTGGTTTGAAGTTGAATTCAAAAGGATTAAAGGAAAATACTATGGGTTTTTCTTGGAAGATGAATATTTATGGAAGCATGCAAAGAAAAAGAGAGGAGCTCCAGTACGTGTATTGGGAGATAGGGCTTCTCAACAACACATGATGCAGGCGTTTCATGAAAGTTTATGGGCTAGACATAGAGGAGTTTGAGGCACATTTTCCAAGATCAAAGAGAAATATTGGTGGTAGAGTATGTATAAAGATGTGGAGCATTATGTGGACTCATGCATTGTCTGCCAGATGTATTCCATGATAAAGCATAGAGATGGGTTGCAATCGACCTATCCATGGTCTATGCATTACAAATGGGTAGTTGATTTGGTTACCATGCCTACAAGTTTATGGAATATGAGATATATTGTGCTTGCACGAGAAGAATTGACAAATCAAGTGGAAGGTCAAGCTCTTAGAACAAAGACTACTCAAGCAATTTGCAGGTTCTTATTAGAATAATTCTTTTGCATGTATGATTGTGTTAGTAAAGTGGTTGCAGATAGAGGAGAATTGGATGTGGATAAGGCTCGTGACTTCTTTTCACGATTGGGTATCAAGCTGGCTTTAGCTTCAACCTACATTTCTGAAGAAAATGGCCAACGTGAAAGAGGTCATCAACATATCTTTAAGGCATTAGTAAAGCCATGCAAGAGCAGGATGAAAGAGTGGCCAAGAATATTATCCTTTGCTTTATGGGCTGATAGGACCACTCATAGTGTAATTATAGGGTATATGCCTGTTGAATTAATATATGGACAACAACCAATCATGCCTATTGAGAATACTATTGCTACTTGGAGTATTCTACCATTGGAAGGGTTTGAATAGAGAAGCGTTGTTGGTCCTACGCATTAGACAATTAGAAAGAATGCCTGAAGACATTGAGATAGCCATGAAAAAGCTGAAGATTTCAAGGATCAAGAATGAGAAGAGGTTTGACAAGTGACACAGACTACGACCACGAGCTATACAAGAAGGGGACTGGGTGCTGGTTTATGACAACAACTTGGAAAAGTAACATAGTGCCAATTGGAAGATGGCAAAGTAGTGGTTTGGTCCATATGTGGCAAGATTTATTTTACAATGCTACATATGCATTACATGAGATGGATGGGACAACTCTAAGGATTCCAGTGGTGGTTGGAAAACGTATCAAGCTCTTTAAACATACGTAGTCTTCAACATATGAGTTGAAGGAGTTGGATACTGAGAGCATGAATATGAGAATATGGAAGAAGAAGAGGTAGAAGATAGAGACATTGACATGGCAGAGAATACTTCTTCTAACATTGCAGATCCATAAGACTTTGGCACATGCCGAAGGATGTGTGGGTCAAGAGGGGGTGGATGTCATACCGCTACGCAGACACAATGTGAAAAATTCTAGAGTGCATTGTCATTCTGCTTTGTTATTGATCTAGAGAGTCAATGCCATATTAGTAATTAGTGTTAGTGTTCATAGTGTGGATGGTTCAAAAATACTAGAATTTTGGACACGTTTAGCCTAGTTTTGATATTTTTTAATATTATTTCTTGTAAATATCCAAATGATGTAGACAACTTCTAGAATATGATGACATGTGAAAAAAAAGCAAGTAGCTTTCAGCCATTTTTTTGGGATTTTATGCAAAAAGAAGGATTGGCAAAATCATGCAACACGTGATCACAGTTTACAGACAACAAACATCACTCCAAACTAGGAGAAGAAGAAGGGGTGATTTGTGAGAATTTTGATTAAGTGTCCTAGTATTTTACCCCCCTTTCGAAGCCAACAGAAGCATCAGATTGGTGGTCTGAGCAACAAAGAAGAAGCTATTGTTTGATGCACGTTTTTTGTTTATAAGAGATTTATCTTTTCAGGATGCAAAAATAAATTGACAAGCTTTACCTCTAAGAATATTCTTCTACATCTTCTATTTCTTCGAATCCCTTCTCTTTCATCAATTTCTCTCCCTGCAGTGACCATCGCCACCACTTGAGCCGTCCATTAATGCATCCCCTATCGACCCATTGCATCCCTTCCGCCACTCCTCATTTGCTATAGAGTCGCCCACTGCTCATAGCCGCCTCATAGAGTCACCCACAACAAAATCATTGCTTGCTCTACCGCTCTACACCTTGGTCACCACTACAATGTGTGCTGCCCTACCTCCCTTCTATATCCTCCTCCTTCCCTCTCCACTACAAGCCTTCTCTCGGACCACCTCCTCCTCCAACCTTCATAACCAAAGCACCCCCTTCCTCCTCACTCACACCGACTTTCTACCACTCCCCCAAACCACCTCTAAAACCATTCCAAAACTCCACTTCCAAAACCACACAACCACCCTCCATTCCCAAAAAATCATCCCCTCGTAGGCATTCCCTTCCCATCCACAATCCAAACCTCTCTCAAACCCCCCATTTCCACCCCTTCCCTCCACACACAAACACCAAACAAAATAAAACCCAAAAACACACACGTCACCATACCACCTCCTTAGCCCCTGTCATGTGGTGATTTGGGCCCCTTCCTCTTGGAAAGCCCTTATTCACATGCAGGCCACCTTGAGTTGGCTATTTGTTTGTTGATGTTTGTATATAGGTTTTTGTACCATCACATACACATGATTTTTATTGTCATTCATGCACAAGCATGTATGTGTAGTCATGTCTCTATATTGAGGGGCTACTATTCTCAAACTGAAAAACAAAAACAATTAAAAATATGTAAAACCTTTTTGTAATTGAAAAAATTTCATTAACATTTATTTTTCAAAGCTAAAAATTTAAAAATTGAAAATTTATATAAAGATTTGAAAAAATATATATGAAAAAACCATTAAAACTATGAAATATGATAAAATCCTTTAAAAATAAAAATTTATCAAAAAATAAAGGAGACAAGATGAGAGACAGTAATTGTATTATTGTCAAATGATGTCAAAAACTATGTCTCATACCTGTATACCTATGCATGTGTGAGAAGGTATTATCAGTAATCTCTTATTAAAGCATATGTTTTTCTAACTTCTTACAATGCATCTATTTCCAAAAGTTTTTTCCCTTTTAAAAAAACTTACAATAGCTGAGAAGAATGCAGGAAACAAAGTACTACTCTGATTTTAGCTATACAATTGATAAGAAATGAATCATGAAATTCATATTTATTGATTAAAATGAAGATATAATGGAAAGCCTTTACCATATACATAATTAGGATATATTCAAAAAGAAATTCGAGCCTTAAATCTTCAAGAAATAAACTCTATAATGAATACATAGCTTGTTGTAAGAACAAGCCCTGGTCATAACTTCTTAATAAGTATCCAAATGGGGAACACCACATGTTAAAACATAGCTATTGAAGAGTACTTTGACTCTATGTAGGTACTATATTTCTAAAAGTTAGGCTGAACAAAAAATAATCTAAGACAAATTGTTGTCTATGCCTTGGCTATGCTATAATTGGCTCCATTGTTGACTATCCCTTAGCCACACACTAACGCATCCCATAAGTAGGGAAACTCATCTAATAAAAAATCTGGCCTTCAAGAAGGTTTCTCAACTGGAAAACCTATCCATTTTATCAAAAACTCAATGATACAATGAGAGCAAAGCTTTTTCTCACACTTGCATATGATCTCCTCAAGGATGTACTCAATGAGACATTCTTCATCCATAGGAGGCAGCTCATCAACTATTTCCACCATAGTACCATAAAAAAGTTTGAGTTGATTGACATGAAACACATTATGAATCTTAGTGGAAGAGGAGAGTTCTAATCTATATGCCAAGTCTCCAATATGCTTTAGGATTATGTAAGGTTTATAAAAACTATGAGCAAGTTTACTACAGGATCCATCCTTCAAAGTAGAGTAACAAGACTTGGGTACCTGTAGTAAAACCAATCCTCCTTCCTAGAACTCTAAAAGTCACCTCTTCTCATTGGCATATATCATTTGATTTTGGTCTTTATAAGATTCATCTTAGTAGTGTAACTCGGTGGGACCATAATACAACCTGTCCACAAGTGAGTTATGCACAAAACTATGTGTACCACCAATATCTATTAGGATAAACACATCCTTTTCATGAATGGTACCCTTCATACAAAATGTATTAGGAATCCTCATAAGATCGATCTCATAAAGATCCTCATCATGATTTTCAAATTTATCTTGTGCATGACTCAAAGTTTGTTCTTCAATGACCTCTTCATCCACATCCTCAAGTACTATCACATTATAATTCTTAGCTTTGGCATTCTTATAAGTACACTTAGATGCATGATCAGTCATACATTTTTCACAACATTTGAAATGTAGACCCTTCTCCTTACACTCTCTAAAAAGATCCATAGTTATGAACTTGCAATTGTTTGCTAAATTATTTATGGGTCTATTATCACTTTGCCTATGCTCCCCTTTCTTGTTGATTGTACTAACTTTGAAGCATTTTGCTATTTTGAAGCATTGGAAGTAGGGTATATAGGGACTTTGGAACTACTAAATGAAGTATTGGACCCCCAATACTTGCTACCAAAGTTGACCTATTTACCAATAGCCCTTTGTTGTCTAAAAGAAGCCTACATAGGAATATCCTTCTTGTACTTACAAGCATACATAATTTGATCTTGCATACATAATTTGATCTTGCTCTTTCTAAGATTCATCTTACTAGTGTAACTCAGTGGGATCATAATACAACCTATCCACAAGTGAGTTATGCACAAAACTATGTGTCACAATCTATTAGGATAAACACATCCTTTGTATGAATGGTACCCTTCATACAAAATGTATTAGGATTCCTAGAACTTGTCCAACCATCCATAGAAATGAAACAAAGGGTAGTGGTAGCACTAGGTAAATTTGTCCCACCAACGGGATTAAGGGGAACATGCCCTGTAGGATAAAAAGAAATCCATCAACAATCTCATAAGATTGATCTTGATAAAGATCCTTGTCATGCTTTTCAAATTTAGCTTGTGCACTCAAAGTTTGTTCTTCAATTACCTCTTCATCCACATCCTCAAGTACTACCATATTATAATTCTTAGCTTTGGCATTCTTATAAGTACACTTAGATGCATGATTAGTCATACTTTTTTCACCACATTTGAAACATAGACCCTTCTCCTTGCACTCTCTAAAAAGATCCATAGATATGAACTTGCAATTGTTTGTTAAATTATTTATGGATCTATTATCACTTTGCCTATGCTCTCCTTTATGGTTGATTGTGCTAACTTTGAAGCATTTTGCTATCTTGAAGCATTTAAAGTAGGGTATATAGGGACTTTGGAACTACTAAATGAAGTATTGGACCCCCCATACTTGCTACCAAAGTTGACCTATTTACCCCAAAACAAGCCTACATAGGAATATCCTTCTTGTACTTAAAAGCATATCTCTCTACTAGCTCAATAGCATGGAATAGTGTGGTAGGTTTTTGGCTCATAATATCAAATAACAAATTAGGCTCCATACCATAAATATATTTATGCAACTTTGCATCATGACTCACACTCTCTACATACATGGTAAGATTCAACCTACTGATTTTTCCTCTTTATGTACCTCCACCATAAATGAGCAAAGCCCTCGAGGGTGAACTATAGCAATGTGAATATTTTAGTCATCTGACTTGCGGAAAATGTCAATATAAGATTCTAACTTTGAAGTCCACTCCTCTAAATTAATCGATGATGATGAATGGCCAATATATTTGGTCAACACAATCTTATCATGGAGTTCCCTGTAATGATAGGTGCAATGAGAAAGGCAAGGAAAAAGTACAGGAAAATGCAAAGTTCAGTGAGATTGTACGTCAGTCAAATGTGATGATTGAGGAGATAAATGCCATGGAGTACAATTTTGATGACTACATTCTTACAACTGCATCACTTGCTAATGTCACTTAGTTGATGCACCATTCGGTTACTCTCAATATTGGCTTCTTGATTCGAGGGCTTCCTTTCAATTTACCCCTTATCACCATTGGTTTCATAACTACCATACTATTATGGGCTATGTTTCCCCTAAGGGGAAGATAGTGCATTGGATATCATTGGTATAGGTAATGTTAACTTGTGCTTTGAATCTGCTTCATCATATACATCATGTCCTAACTTAATTTAACAAAGGATCTTATTTCGTCTAGACAGTTGGATAATGACAGTTTCCATATAACCTTTCACCATCTTCATAGAAGATCACCCCTGTCAGTCTTGTTTTTACTAGAAGTACCAAGGTTAAGAGCCCCTTTGCTTATTTCTAGGTCTATTGATTATGTATTGATTGTGATTGATCTTTCACATATATTTGTATGGCATCATCACCTTGGGCACATGCCTTTGAAAGGAATGAAAGTATTGACCCATTTGTAATATCGCTTGCCTTTGGATTACTCTATTTTGATTCATGTGATCATTGTCTCTATGGTAAATAGACTCATAATTCACATGAGAAGTTTTGTTCTACTTGTGTGGGAGAGCCTTTCTATTGTGCATTCAAATATTTATAGCCCTATGCCCAATCAATCATTGGATCACGTGCAAAGTATTTTGTTACATTCATAGATGATTTTTTGCATAAGGTTTACACGTATTCCACTAAGCAAAAATAATTTATTTTGTCTATGTTTCAGGACTTTCCTACCATGGTTGAGAGCTAATCTTGGTATAGGCTAAAATACTTACAATCTAGCAATGAGGGTGAATATGTCTTGAAGTCTTTTGTGATTAACGGAGTATTAAGCATCAGTTGACCACCCCATGTACCCTACCCTAGAATGGTATTGCAAAGTGCATGAATAGGACTATGCAAGAAAGAGTCCATAGTATGCTTAGTCTTGCAGGCTCACTACAACGCTTTTGGCTAAGGTAATTACCATTGTCATGCATCTCATTAATATATCTTCATGCACTGCTCTCTTAGTGGTAGAGTTGCAAAGCGAGTATGGTTTGGAAAACCTCCCTCTTATGGACACTTGTGAGTGTTTGGATGTGAGGATCTCTACGGTATTCCTAAAGACAAGAACAATAAAATGCATCCCAAGTCCAGTAAACGCATCTTTCTTGGATATAGGGATGTAGGTGAGATGGGCTATCATCTTTAGGATCCCTAGGCTTGGAAGGTTATCCACATCCATGATGCCATCTTCCATGAGGATAAGATACATATAAGACCAAAGTAGGTGATTGACATAGCAGGGTTATATTTTAGGAGGAGCCTCTTGTCTCAATACAGCTAGCCCTAGTGAGACAACTACTACAATTGTTGATGATGTAGTGACCGAGCATCCACCTATTGTGCAAGATCGTAATGTTGGATAGAAATAACATGCCCTTTAGGCCCGCAAGCCATTTTTGAGGTGCTTTGCTGGAGCTTCATATACTCTTGATTGCTATGAGCACTCTATGGATTATGTCATGGTGACAGACTTTGCTAAGCCACTTACCTATGAGGAGGCTATGTGTAGAGGTGATTCTTACTCTTGGGAGAGAGTTATGCAGTCTGATTTTGACTTGTTCTAAAAGAACCATATGTGGAACTTAGTTTTCTGCCTAAGGAAAAGCATGCATTACTATGCAAGTGGGTGTACAAGTTGAAGAGTACCCTTGGTTACCGAGAGTTAGCATATAAGGCCAGATTAGTTACTAAGGGCTTTAAGGAGAAAAAGGGAGTTGATATTAACGATATCTCCTCCTCTATGGTCAAGATGACTACCCTCTACTCAATCGTGGCCTTGGTTGCTCAATTGGATTTGGATCTTTATCATATGGATGTTAAGAAAATTTTCTTACTGAGGGGCCTACATGAGGCCATTTATATCTCAATTTATATAGTGTAGCCTAAGGGATTTGTGGAGAAAGATAAGGAAAACATAGTGTGTAAATTGAAGAAGAGTCTTTATGGACTTAAGCAAGCACCTAGGGAGTGGTGCCATAATTTTTTTATTTCATGCATTTGTAGGGGTATTCCTCCAATGATATGGATTTGTGTTTATATAGGAAGAAGACTCATGATGGTAGCCGTATTATATTGGTGTTTTATGTTGATGATATGCTTATAGATTGAAATTTCTCATGTTGAATTAGATGCCTTAAAGACTCAACTCAAGAAGAGCTTTGAGATGAAATACATGGGACATGTCTCACACATACTTGGTATGTGCATTGCATGTAAATACTCTAACAAACTTCTCTACTTGTCCTAGAAGAAGTACATGCACAGAGTACTTGAGTGATTCCATATGCAAGATGGTAAGCCTATTGGTTGACCTTTATCTTCTCATGTAAAGATTAGTCAAGCTGATTGTTTGCAATCTAATGATGAGAGGGCCAAGATGGCCAAGGTTCCATATGTATTTCTAGTGGATAGTTTGATGTATGCTAGCATAACCACTTGTCCTAATATAGTATTTGAGGTGAAAGTTGTAGCATGTTATATGGCTACACCTAACAAATGACATTGGGATGCTGTGAAGAGTATCATAAAATACCTTGAAGGCATAACAAATTTTACTTACTAGCATACCTCTCTACTAGCTCAATAGCATGGAATAGTGTGGTCGGTTTTTGGCTAATAGTATCAACTAAAAAATTAGGCTCGAGACCATAAATATATTTATGCAACTTTGAATCATCACTCACACTCTCTACATACATGGTAAGATTCAAGAGCTAATTGGTAGGCTTCTTTGATCTAACTCATACCATTTTCTAGCCAACTTTTCTTTTTTACTAGGATAGATGAATACTTAAGACATCTTAGCTTTTTGAATTCCTCCCAACTATCAACCTACTGATTTTTCCTCTTTATGTACCTCCACCATATATGAGCAAAGCCCTCAAGGGGTGAACTATAGCAATGTGAATGTTTTAGTCATCTGACTTGAGGAAAATGTCAATATAAGATTCTAACTTTGAAGTCCACTCCTCTAAATTAATCGATGATGATGAATGGCCAATATATTTTGTCAACACAATCTTATCATGGAAATCCCTGTAATGATAGGTGCAATGAGAAAGGCAAGGAAAAAGTACATGAAAATGCAAAGTTCAGTGAGATTGTACCTCAGTCGAATGTGAAGATTGAGGACATAAATGCAATGGAGTACAATTTTGATGACTATATTCTTACAACTATATCACTCGATGATGTCACTCATTTGATGCACCATTCGGTTACTCTCAGTATTGGCTTCTTGATTTGAGGACTTCCTTTCATGTTACCCCCTGTCACCATTGGTTTCATAACTACCATACTATTATGGGCTATGTTTGCCTAGGGGATGACACTGCATTGGATATCATTGGTATAGGTAATGTTAACTTATGCTTTGATTATGCTTCCTCATATACATCATGTCCTAGCTTATTTTGACAAAGGATCTTATTTCGTCTAGACAGTTGGATAATGACAGGTTCCATATGACCTTTGGTGAATCTTCATAGAAGATCACCCATGTTAGTCTTGTTTTTGCTAGAAGATCACCCATGTCAATCTTGTCTCTATGGTAGATAAACTCATAATTCACAGGAGAAGTTTGGTTCTACTTGTGTGGGTGAGCCTTTAGCTATTGTGCATTCAAATATTTATATCCCCATGCCCAATCAATCATTGGATCACGTGTAAAGTATTTTGTTACATTCATAGATGATTTTTTTCATAAGGTTTACACATATTCCACTAAGCCAAAATAATTTATTTTGCCTATGTTTCAGCACTTTCCTACCATGGTTGAGAGCTAATCTTGGTATAGGCTAAAATACTTACAATCTAAAATGGGGGTGAATATGTCTTGAAGGCTTTTGAGTAGCTATGTGATGAGAGGGGTATTAAGCATCATTTGACCACCCCATGTACCCTACCTTAGAATGGTATTGCAAAGTGCATGAATAAGACTATGCAAGAAAGAGTCCATAGTATGCTTAGTGTGGTAGGCTTACTACAACACTTTTGGCTAAGGCAATTACCATTGTCATGCATCTCATTAATATATCTTCATGCACTGCTTTCTTGGTGGTAGAGTTGCAAAGCGAGTATGGCTTGGAAAACCTCCCTCGTATGGACACTTGTGAGTGTTTGGCTCTGAGGATTTCTACCATATTCCTAAAGACAAGAACAATAAAATGGATCCTAAGTCCATCAAACGCATCTTTCTTGGATATAGGGATGTAGGTGAGATGGAGTATCATCTTTAGGATCCCTAGGCTTGGAAGGTTATCCACATCCATGATGCCATCTTCCATGAGGATAAGATGCATATAAGACCAAAGTAGGCGATTGAGATAGCAGGGTTATATTTTAGGAGGAGCCTCTTGTCTCAATACAGCTAGCCCTAGTGAGACAACTACTACAATTGTTGATGACATAGTGGCCGAGGATCCACCTATTGTGCAATATCATAATGTTGGATAGAAATAACATGCCCTTTAGGCCCGCGAGCCAATTTTGAGGTGCTTTGCTGGAGCTTCATATACTCTTGATTGCTATGAGCCCTCTATGGATTATGTCATGGTGACAGACTTTGCTAAGCCACTTACCTATGAGGAGGCTATGTGTAGAGGTGATTCTTACTCTTGGGAGAGTGCTATGCAGTCTGATTTTGACTTGTTCTAAAAGAACCATATGTGGAACTTAGTTTTCTGCCTAAGGAAAAGCTCGCATTGCTATGGAAGTGGGTGTACAAGTTGAAGAGTACCCTTGGTTACCGAGAGTTAGCATATAAGGCCAGATTAGTTACTAAGGGCTTTAAGGAGAAAAAGGGAGTTGATATTAAGGAGATCTTCTCCTCTATGGTCAAGATGACTACCCTCTGCTCAATCCTAGCCTTGTTTTCTCAGTTGGATTTGGATCTTTATCATATGGATGTTAAGACAACTTTCTTACTGAGGGGCCTATACGAGGCCATTTATATCTCAATTTATATATAGTAGCCTAAGGGCTTTGTGGAGAAAGATAGGGAACACTTAGTGTGTAAATTGAAGAAAAGTCTTCATGGACTTAAGCAGGCACCTAGGAAGTTGTGCCATAATTTTTTGCTTTCATGCATTTGTAGGGGTATTCCTCCAATGATATGGATTTGTGTTTATATAGGAAGAAGACTCATGATGGTAGTCTTATTATATTGGTGTTTTATGTTGATAATATGCTTATAGATTGGAATTTCTCATGTTGAATTGGATGCCTTAAAGACTCAACTCAAGAAGAGCTTTGAGATGAAAGACATGGGACATGCCTCACACATACTTGGTATGTGCATTGCATGTAATTACTCTAACAGACTTCTCTACTTGTCCCAGAAGAAGTACATGCAGAGAGAACTTGAGTGATTCCATATGCAAGATGGTAAGCCTATTGGTTGACCTTTACCTTCTCATGACGTAAAGATTAGTTAAGCTGATTGTTTGCAATCAAATGGTGAGAGGGCCAAGATTGCCAAGGTTCTATATGTATTTACAGTGAATAGTTTGATGTGTGCTAGCATAACCACTCCTCCTTATATAGCATTTGAAGTGAAAGTTGTGGCAAATTTCAAGGCTTGCTACCAAATTTTTCTCTTTTTAGCCTTCAATAAAGCAGCTCCAGTCTCTCCTATGCATAGATAATGCATAGTATAGCAATATATTGTATTAGAGAATTTTGGAATCTCCAAAGTCCCACTTTCAAATAAGGGGTAAAGATTTGGCAACGTGGCTAAATCTTATCCCATGCTTCAAATTGGGACTTGGAATGACAATCTATATAGTAAATAGGGTAGACTTCAAATTCAAGTTAGGGGACAAGATTTGATCATGTGGCTAAATATGAACTATATTGGGAATTTTCAAACTATATGAGAATTTACTAATATAATATTATACCAAGATAGAATGGAGGTCATATCAATTTTAAATAGACCCTCCATGTCATTTCCTTCAACCTAGACTTCTTTCAGCTCCCCAAAATCCACAAGGCATTCAATGATGCCCTGTAACTTCAATGGCTTACTACTAATTTCGTAATCAAACTTCTGCAAAGTGATCAACCACTTCACAAGGCGATTAGGCGGTCAGGCAGTCAGACGGTTGCAACTTATTTAACAATAGCTTGATTTTTTCTACCTTCATATAAAAATGCTATCTTTTCATACATGATTTACTGCTTGAATTTTTTCATTGCAAATACCATCCCAAGTCATAATTTCTCCTTGTAGGTATATTTAATCTATGATATCCCTAATTTGTGATTGACAAATGCAACTAGATGGTACCACTTCTCCTCCCAAATCTAGGCTAAAACAATAGCTGATACTATACATCATAGCCACTAAAAATATATAGAATATCTCACCCCTTTTAGTTTCTTTCAAGATTGGTGCTTTTGCCAATCTTGAAAGAAACTATATATAAAATATCTCACTCCTTTTAGTTTCTTTCAAGATTGGTGCTTTTGCCAATTCTTACTTCATATCCTTGAAGGATACTTAACACATATTACTCCAAACAAAGAGGCAGATAAAGGACAATAGATACTTAACACATATTACTTCATGTCCTCTCAACCCCAGTGCATTAATAAATTGTCGATAATATCCAACTAACGATTATTGAAAGCTCTGCACTTCTCTCAGAGTAAATGGTAGACTCATAGCGGCAATAACCTTTATCTTTTCAGGATCCATTGCAATATCAGTCAAGCTAACAACATGGCCCATCAACAATCCATAGGGTACTCCAAATAAGCATTTCCTTGGATTAAGAGCAATGCAAAACTGCCTACAATGCTTGAAATACTTTCTCAAAATGATCAACTATCTCTCCCTTGTGGTGGTTGCCCCCATGTCATCAATAAAAACTTTCAGCTTCTCTCGGGAAATATCACCAAAAGTATTATCAGTTGTATTTTGCCAAGATCCTAGCACATTACGTAATCCAAAAGCCATAACATGATATGCAAAAGTCCCAAATATAGTGATAAATGTTGTTTTTCACTTATCTTCCTCTCTGATAGCCATTTGGTTATAATTGGCAAAGTAGTCCATAAATAAATAGATATCCCTACTCGGTAACCAATCTAGAATCCGATCAATAAATGGCAGTAGATAGTAATCTTTAACTGTCTATTTACTGAGCTCCCTAAAATCTATGCAAAGCCAGATTTGATTATTTTTTTTTTTCATGTTAACTATTGGAAAACATCACTCCATATATTGTACAGGAAATACTAGGCCAACCTTACGTAATTTGTGTGGCATATGCCTCACTTTTTGCCAAACAGGACGACTATCTTCCTTAAAGGGAATAGTATACATAGCCAAAATAGGAGGTATACCCCTCAACTCATCATAGCTCCAAGAAAAAATATCACGAAATTCTTGGATCAAGGGCATGTAATCCTTTCTTTCTTTTAGACTAAGCATAGATCCTAATTTAATCAACCGTGGATCATTCAATGTACCAAGATCTAGTTCAATCACATTTGCATCTCTAATTTTGTCCTGAGCTTCTATTGGCTCATTCAGAGTCACCTCATAGACATCTTCTCTAGTGGAGCCCTCTCTTGATTCATCGCTTGATGAAGTCTCACTGCCAAAAGGGATCCTCTAATACATCTAATTCTATTTTAAAAAAAGGTACTCTCTTGCTTTGAAGAGATTCAGGATATACATCCATTATTATGCATGTAGTACCTTTGCCAAAAATCAGACAACCAGTGGGTATATCAAGTTGATAGTAGGATTGCAAGATCCATGTCCTTGCTAATAATACTTGATAGCTTGGCTGCCCTGAAAACCTAATAATCCTAAAGTTCAAAATGCATTCCACATTAGCAACAATCACGTGGTCTTTAGTAATGCAACCTTCCAGTTGTCTTAAACTATCATCAGCCATTCAAAGAATTGTGAAGGTATCCTTTTGGATTTCCAATCCCAGCCTTTCCATTAATTCTGAACTCATAATATTGATGGAGGATCCCGTATCCACAATGGCACAATCCATTAATATGTTGTCAACATATATTGCTACCCTTGGGTAATGCTTTTCAGTATGTTCAAACGAGTCTCGAGCTATTCCCAAGGATTCGATGATATGCCTAATAGGAAGGATCTTCTTAAACTCTTTATGCACTCCTAGAGATAACTTGATCAACTATAGGAGGTTTAGATTAGGCTTTATCTTGCAAAGAGAATTGGCTAAGTCAAATTCACAATAATTAGCAATGGTTGTCTTCTCCCATCTTACCATTCATTCTATTGGTTGCTAAATAGGCTTTGGTGCCTCTTTCTTGGCTTTTACCCTCTTCTTTGATAGTTCTTTATTGAAGTCAGCTTTGCCATTAGCAGCTTTTTAGAGGCTTGGCTTCTACATTGCGGTTAAGAACATGCGACTCCTTATCACCTTGTTTATGGTTTGTCCGAATAGGTTTTACATTATCTCTAACACCTTCTCTAACTTCCTATCCTCTTGTAATGCCTCATAAATTGGAAGCGCGCATCGGTGGTGTTGATATGCATAGCTTTGATAAGGCTGACACCATTGCTACTGGGCAGCTCTTCTATGATAGCTTTTCTTTTCTACAATATTTGCTTTGGTTCCTCATCCTGTTGAAAGTTATTTCCTTGTGATCGATGATTAATAAAACCTGGTTGCTTAGTCCCTTGCTAAAGAGAGCTGATCTTACTCCAGCAAGTATTAGCTAGATGGTCGGACTCCCCACATATGTCGCATTCAATATTGGGGCAAGTTCTATCTTGTTAGACATGGATTACTATTGAATCCTATATAAATTCCTGGCAAGCATGAACAATTGTGATATAAATACTTAAATACATAACACAAGAAAAATAAAGTACTTCAAAGTAGGAATACCATGTGACGATACTCTCATAACATAGTAGCAAATGAAAGTATAAATCCAAATTGTGCAAGTAACAAAACAAGAGAATGTGTGTTCATCAAGTTATAAGTTCAAATGCTAGAACTAAATATCTAAATAGTAGAGAATGATGACATCCCAAATCGGAAATATCATTGATGGACCTAAAAACGGGCCGGCACTGGCTCATGCACTAGCTGGGCCTCGTCACTACGCACAAGACAACCCCTCGGCCTCGCGGCCAGGAGCGTCTATCAAAATCTCTGCCTTCCTAAACATTGCGTTTGTAATACGTTGTAGTCCAACTGATCCTAACCCAATATTACTCCTCAGAGGGAGTCCCTTTCACATAGCCAAAAGGCTCGAATCACATACACATGGGGTTCCTCCTACGGCTGAATGACGTCAACCCTCTACGACTCTCCTACACCTTGGGGATTGGCCCCTCGATGCGTCGCTCAACATATAAACATTTCGCACAAAATCCACTCAAGGTACCATTTAATCGTGTCCAGGAGTGTACCATTGTCCTTACTTCTCTTTCCCCTGGCCCCACGACTAGCCTACAGCATGGGTACCTCACTGCCTCTCATCGTAGGTCAGGTTCCAATAAACCAATTGCAATGCATGTCCAGGAGCTGGTCACTGATATTTTCTAAATCCTTTTCATGCTCTATGCATTTGGTGGATGCCTAGTGCTCAAACATTTAGCAAAACAGTATTGTGCACAAGTGCAAAAACATTCTTTTAATGGTTTCCAACTACCGTTCGTACTTCGTTGCATGGGCTTAGCACCGAGGTGATCCTCGTGCTACTAAGCTCTTAATTTTAATTATCATCCGTCCTAAATGCTATGCATAGAAATCAGCAACTTTCCCATCACCTCACACGGCATTTAGACATATTTCAACTCCTCTACCCTTCCCCGTTTAAATATTGCATCGTTGCATGGATTTATAGGGCACTTTGCCATCATTTTATGTGTAAAAAACGGGAAAAACACACACTAGAACAAGAAGGTGGGGTTGAACTGAGGCAAATCCTCATGCTTCAGTCCCCAAAAACATTCACAAACATTGTTCTTAATTTTCATTAATTTCCCGTACCCAAAATGCATTTTCCCTCTTTTTTTTGTGATTTTTCTCTATTTTTCTTGTATTTTCCCCTTATTTTCTGCATTATTTAATTACTGAAAATTCAAAATAGGTTATGGGCTGTGGCCCTTAGTTCCTTCTTGCAGAAAAAATGAAAGTTTAGTTGATGTTCCTATTTACTTTCCCATTTTTATGCAAAAAACCATCATTTTCCCTTGATTTTTCATATTTTACGTGTTTTCATGTATTATTTTGAACCACAAGATGCATATTTTTCTGATTTTCTGATTATGATCAACAAGTACTCATGGAAAATAGCAATATAAACAATTTTTAGCCCACATGAACAACATTTTATCAATCAAAAGCCATGAAATCTCAAATTTCCTTTGAAAAAATTGAATTACCGCTTATTTGCGTGTTTCGGGTTTCATGTCCATGGCTGTAGATTCGGAAATGAGCAGCACTTCATGTCCAGCACAATCACCAATTCCAGCCCGTGGAGCAATCCGATCCATGCCGGACAAGCCTCCATCATTCTTTCTTCTTCCTCCTTCTTCCCACATGAATTCCCTCTTAGAAGAGAGAGAGGGAGGAGAGAGAAAGACTAGATTTCTATCTCAGCATTCGGGCCATCAATTGACGGGCGAAGGGCGGCGATAGAGTCAGCATTCAGGAGGGAATGAAGCCCCATAATCCATTGGGGGGGTTGTTTGCAGCAGGCAAGTTGCCTCTCCATCCTCCATGGCGCATTTTTCGGGCGCCATCTTCCTCCACATTTTTTCATCCCTCTTCATTCTCTCTCCACGTTTTTTGCTTCATAAGGTGCATAAAATTTTGGGGGGGGGGGGGGGGGGGGGGTCCAAACTCAAAAGGCATGCTCAAATTTGGCCTCCCAAGTGTCCACCTTTTCATATCTTGACCGTTTCCTTGGCCATTTCCCCGTCCGGACTCCGAATTGAGCTCTGAAAAATCCTGGGCGTCCGGCTTGGCATCCCGCATTGGCCAGTAACTCTTCCCAACCCGCACGACTGTTTGAAAAATTATGAAAAATCAAAAAGTGTCGCTCGGGCACCTTTAAAGCACTTTGGCGCTTAAAATCGTCCTAGATCGAGCCGCCGCCTTTGACGGTGAATATTTTTCCCTTGATATTCGTAATTTTTAGCTATTTTTAAGGACTTTTCGGCACCAAAATTTCGCTCTCATTGGCGACCACGGGATAGGGCGACTCAGCCCGTCGAATCCACGAACATATTTGCACATAAACAACCAAAGAAGCATCAAACTGATACAAAACAAATATATAATAAACTCAGCACAATGCTCCCCCTACCCCTGGACAGAACCAAGGCATGACATCCACAAGGAGTAGGCCGAGCATCATCTAATAGAAGATCCGAAGCAAGTCACTTAACCAACTGCTCCAACACAGCCAAACTGAAAAAACCTATCAAAGAGGTTGCCCTAAGTGGTAGTCTGAACTTCTTACCAACTAAAGACAACACAATTAGGAGCTCCGACAAGGCGAGGACTCCTATAGCCTGATCAAAGAGTATTTTCTTTCAGTACATTTCTTCTTTTAGGGTTGTTATTGGATGAACATACTTGGGCATGTAAAAAGGAGGGAGCTGAGCGTAGTGACCCAAGGAGAACAGGGCATCGGCCTCAGGACCTGTCTCGGCACCCAAGAACCTACCAAGCCCTCGCAAGGCAACACTTAATCCTTTTCTAACGCTCACTTTTATTTTCGCTCCAACCTTCCTTGTTTTGGTATTATTTTTCCAGCAAGAAGCCACCCCTAGGAAGACAAGGTATCGGCCCCGGGTCTGACTCGTCCCCAGGAACCTACCAGCCCTTCGCAAGGCAATGAGCAACTGCCTATTCATTTCCATTTCTTTTCTTTTCTTTGATAGGGGTTAGAACCCCTTTTTACACACCTTCGTATTTATAGTCATCTTTTAGGATATTCAAGATTTCTTGGCATCATTATGATTATCTTCTGGCAGGCTTCTCTAATTGCCTCACTACTAACAAGAACTCCTAGAACGGCTGCCTAGCAGGTTAGCAGAACAGGGCCACTAGGACGTCCTTCTAAAACAGGTCTTTTGATGCCTGACAATGTCTTTACAGGATGCAATGACTACTCCGACCTCCCTCAAACATACTTAGCCTAATCCTGGGACTTCATGCCTTGGTTGCTGGCCCCCAACAAAATTGTATCCCCTTGACAAGTACAAATACACATATAACAGGAAAGAAAGGTACTCGGAAAGGAGAGGTATCACCTAGATTGGCCACAAGAAGCTTCCATCATAGCAAAGGCTCCTCCAGGCTCCACCAAATTCCATGAATCACAAAACCTGTCCAGCACAACACTTAAAACAAAAACCCAATTAAACGCATCCGCACTAGACAGGGAAATGGCCCTCTTGGCCTAATGAAATAAAATACTTCACTACAAAACTAAATCGGCCCTCTTGGCCTAACGAAATCTGGAGGTAATATCCAAAGCAGCTAGCCTTCCTAGCTTAAAACTAGATAGGTCATTTTAGTCCACGTAATACTGATGTCCTTGGCATATACATTACACCCTCTCAGACTACCCAAGGTGCCAAAGATAGCATATCATAGGTCCACTAGCTCCATGCTACTCATGCAGGTTAGCTAAAAGCTTGATCTTGTATTTTTTTTTCTTTTTTTCTTTTTAATCTTATGGTTGTCTTCTTGTAGAGCTACAAGTCCAAGCCTTTCCACAAATAACTCATCAATAAGACCGATCCCTTCTTGGGCACTATGAACTGAATGAACAACCTTAGTGAGCTCGCATGTTCCACATTTATTGTAATCCGAATAACCTGGTCGTTCAAGCGGCTGAGTGGCTCCTTTGGGAGAAAGAATCATAGCTTTGTACTCATTCAAACCTCCCCCTATTTGGGTTTTCACGTAGATCAGTGCTGCGACCCAAACTAGGTAGAACTTCAAGCCTAAGCACATCACATGGGTGTATCCCAATGCAGTGTATATGGTCAGATGTATATCCAATCTTATCCTCTTGGGGGTTCAACAGAATATATCCAGATGGGATCCTTGGCCTTGCATCCGACATTCCTGCCACACTTTTGGAGATTTTGGGTCTCCAAACCCATCTCACATTTCCCTTAATATTCTTGCACTCCCTCAATTTGTTGCACTGGTCTAATGAACTCAATGCAAACTTATCCCTATGGCTAAATGGCCTCACATCCTTATGACCTTTGTGAAGCACAGGTGGACTTTTAGCATTTTGCATCCTCTTTACAAAAGATGTCTTTACTTGTTTACGTCCATACTGCAAATTTTCTTCCATAAGAACCGTGCTTTCACTGGAAGGAACAACATCCACCCGGAAGCATGATTCCAATACCAAAGGTCTCTCAAGAGCCTTACTAGCAACAAAATTAGAACCACACAAAGAATTCTTATCAACACTCATAGGCCCATTGGTGCGATCCATATTTCCATCACAACTATCTCTCGTGGAAGTGTTGCAAGCCCTAATGGGACTTACATGGCTTGGAACCTATTCACTGAGAGGCATGTCATTACTACTCATAGGATGGCCATTTTCTGCTTTGAGATTTTGGCCACTAAGGTTCCCCTCATAGGCTGCCTTGGTATCAACAAGTGAGCTGTCTCCTTGCAGAAATGATTGGAAGCTGGGATGCACCTGTACTGAGTGGGGAAAACTCCAAAAGTTTTCCCAACATTTCTGAATATGACCCTCATAATCGATGGCATGCATTTTTGCTTCCCTTAATGACTTAGGATTCCGCAGTCCCACTTGGATTTGCATATTAATCTCTAAGCCATTCAAAAAGAGCTCACATAGCACATCATCTGGTAGTGCACTGGCTCTTCTTGGCCAAAGCCTAAGAATACTATCAAAGGCTCTAGCATACTCTTTAACAGAAGGATAAGACTCCTGTCTAAACTGCATAAGCTGCCCCAAGACCTGAATCATAGGGAGCTTCTTTTCATACTCATCTAGAAATCTATCACAAGACTCCTCAAATGATTTGATCGACCCTCTTGGGAGGTTCCAATACCATTTCCTTGCCTCCCCCTTTAGGGTACTTGGGAATACAAGCATCCGATGTATATCGTCAAACCCACTTGCAATACAAGTTAGGTCATATTCTCTTAAATGAATCATCGGATCCTCATTTGGCAACCCATAAAACACTGGGAGATCCCTATAAAGAGGAGGACATTTAGTCCTCCCTTTTGGGATCAAGACTGGGTCATTAAAATCTTTGTATTCCTCTTGACCTAATACCAGTGTATTAGGGTCTTTGACCTCTTCCATTTCCACCTTTACTGGTGTGGAAGAGTCACTAATTCCATGAACTTCCCTTTCCGCCAACTCACAAAGTGGTTTAGGGAGTCCAACACTATGCAATAGGGAATCTATCCCATCATCTGCTAGTGGTGTTCTAGTAAGCCTATTCTCATCTACCACCTCTTTGCTAGAACTTAGGATAGGTCCTAATGAAATCTTCCTTACTAACAATGGTTTTCCACACACATGGACATCATCCAATGCTTTGTGGATCTTGGCAATCACACTACGGTACCCAACTGCGTCGAGCACTAGCATCGGATGTATCTTTAGATCATAATCAACATGTCCTCCTATGTGCATATTAACCATCATTGTCACAGTCTTTTCTATGACATTATCATCATGAATTATCATAGATGACTGTGTCATCTTAGCACTACTTTCACTTTCCCTTTTCTCTAATCGCCATGGGCTATTAATCTTAGAGGTAGCTCCATGGGTATTTTCCCATAGGGACACAAACTCAAGCATGGTATCACTTTCAGGGCAAAGGGTAAAATAGTCAATCACCCAACGTGTT